>NW_024070187.1:42212078-42402143 GCF_014754425.2 Oryx dammah | reverse complement strand
CCTTGGATGAGGGGTATCTCCTTACCGCCACCCTTCCTGACCTTCAATGTGGAATAGCTCCTCTATGCCCTCCTGCACCCATGCAGCCACAGCTTCTTGGATGTGGGGTGGCTCCTGCCGGCCGCCACCCATGGCCTCGGGAGCGGGGTGGCTCCTCCCGACCGTTCCTGCGCCATCACAGCCTGGCACTCTCAGTGGCTGCTCCTGACCTCGGACGTGGGGTAACTCCTCTTGGCCACCGCCCTTTGGGCATGGAGTCCTCCAGGCTTCTGCCCCTGACCTCGGACGTGGGGTTGCTCCTCTCAGCCGCGCTTAGTGCACTGGTCACAGCTTGTTCCTTTGCCTGCTCAGTATTTCTCTTCCTTTTCATCTTGTTTATATTGCTGTGTTTGGGGTGGCCTTTCTGTATTCTGGCAGTTTGTGGTTCCTCTTTATTGTGGAGGTTCCTTGCTGTGGGTGGGGTTGGACCTGTGGCTTGTCAAGGTTTCCTGGTTAGTGAAGCTTGTGTCGGTGTTCTGGTGGGTGGAGCTGGATTTCTTCTCTCTTGAGTGCAATGAAGTGTCCAGTAATGAGTTTTGAGATGTCAGTGGGTTTGGTGTGACTTTGGGCAGCCTGTGTATTGAAGCTCAGGGCTATGTCCCTGTGTTGCTGGAGAATTTGTGTGGTATCTCTTGCTCTAGAACTGGTTGTCCCTTGGGTGGTGCTTGGTTTCAGTGTAGGTATGGAGGCATTTGATGAGCTCCTATTGATTAATGTTCCCTGGATTCAGGAGTTCTCAGGTGTTCTCAGGATTTGGACTTAAGTCTCCTGCCTCTGGTTTTCAGTCTTACTTTTACAGTAGCCTCAAGAGTTCTCCATCTATACAGCACCAATGATAAAACATCTAGGTTAATGATGAAAAGCTTCTCCACAGTGAGGGACACCTGGAGAGGTACACAGAGTTACATGAAGAAGAGAAGAGGGAGGAAGGAGACAGAGGTGGCCAGGAGGATAAAAGTGGAAATCAAAAGGAGAGAGACAGATGCAGCCAGTAATCAGTTCCCTAAGTGTTCTCCACAGCCCAGAACACACAAAGAGATTCACAGAGTGGGTAGAGAAGAAAAGGAGGAGAGGGGAGATAGAGGTGACCTGGTGGAGAGAAAGGAGAGTCAAAATGGGCTGAGAGAAACCAGGCCAGTGATCTCACTCCCAAGTAAATATGGGTACTGAAGATTGGGTTCTTAAAGGTACAAAGTTGATAACAAATACCAAAAAGCAAAGATTAAAAATCTAGAGTAGAGGTTAGATCCTCAAAAATACAATATTAAAAAAAAAGTCACAAAATTATAATATATATATATGAAGTTTGCTTTAAAAATAGTGTCTTTTTTGGCAAAGTAATAGTAGTTATAAAAATGAAAATTAAAGGAGTAATAGGAGACTTAAAAATTTAAAAAAAAATTTTAATTAAAAAAATGATAATAGTAAAAATATATCTAGGGCTTTCTCTAGAGCTGTTGCAGACAGTGTGGGGTCAGTTCATTTTCAGATAGTTCCTTGGTCCAGCTTGTACTTCTCAAGGTCTATAGGCCCCTTCCTATGTAGTCGGTGCTAACTACAGGGTTTTAATCTACTGCACCTATCACTTCCAAAGTGGTTCCCTCTGTTCATTTTAGCTTCTTCTGTATACTGGTCTCCTCAGTGTCTAATTTTCACCCTGACACAAGGGGGGCGGTGATGGTCACTTTTTTAGGCTCATTTGTTCAGTCGTGCTGTGGGGAGGGAGGAACACTGCAAACAAACATCACTGGAGTGTGCTCACAGTGATTCAGCCACACTGGGTTTGCCTCCGCTCACAGTGTGTGTGCTTTCCCAGACTACACTGCTCAGGCTCTAGGTTTCTCTACAGGGAACTATGTGATGTTGGCCCCGGGTTGTATGCAGTCCTCAGGTTTAAACCGCTCAGGTTCAGGTTCTTGGGTACTCCACAAAGGCACAGATTTGGTTGGGCCTGCGTTTTGTGCTCGTCCCAGGTCCGAGCAGCTCAGGTGACCAGGTGCTTGGCGAGCACAGTCGCCCCCAGGTGAAGGCTGCGACTTATCACCTCCCCCGTCCCAGCCACTCAGTTTTCTGGGTGTACAATGGGTGCGCCTTCTCAGGCAGGCCCTGTGTCTCTTCTGGGAAGCTGATCTCTGGCTGCAACCCTCCGGTAGATGTTGACAGACCAGAATCCCAAGAAGTCTTGATTAGCAATGAAGTCTGCTTGCAGTTTGGTATAGGATGCCTCTCTGGGGCCACAATTGCCCCCTCCCGGCTCTGGCTGCCCTTGCCTGCCTGTCTCCGGCGGGGGATATTCTGGTCCACAGCCAGCTAGCTCTGCTCAATCCTTCATTCTGTGAGTGGGCCTGGTGGTGTCTTAGGTTAGGACTTTTTGCGGGATAGCTATCTCACAGTCTGGGTTGCTATCTCAAGCTAGTTCTCTCAGATTGCCCTCAGCGCATTCAGGCCTGGTCCTTACCCTAAGCAATGCAGACCGCACCTCGCTGTCCAGCCCCCACTTGCTAGAGGGGGATGTGAGCGTCTGGGCTGCTCCACTGGGAGTTGCTCTTAGGCACATAATCTGTGGGTTTTGATTATTTATTTTTCCTCCTGGTTATTTTGCCCTCTGAGATTCCAAGGCTTGCCACAGACCCACCAGAGAGAATGTTTCCTGGTGTTTGGAAACTTCTTTCTTTTTTAAGACTCCCTTCACAGGACGGACCTCCATCCCTACCTCTTTTATCTCTCTTTTTATCTTTTATATTTTGTCCTACCTCCTTTCGAAGGCAATGGGCTACCTTTTTGGGTGCCTGATGTACTCTGCCAGCATTCAGAAGTTGTTTTGTGGAATTTGCTCAGCGTTCAAATGTTCTTTTGATGAATTTCTGGGGGAGAAAGTGATCTCCCCATTCTATTCCTCCACCATCCTCCTGACACTCTCTTCTAATCTCAGATCTCCAGGGAAATAAACTAGTGGGCTTCTCTTCCAAACTTGTTAAAGAATCCTGATCTGGTCACTTTTTATAATGAATCTAATGTGACCTTTAAACATTTTTGTTTATATTTTTTCCTCTCTTAAGATTTGTTCTCTTATGACAAGCTTTATTTTCATTTGCTGATTAGAAACAGACAATTTCACAGAGAAATAAAGTGTTTAGACGGTCTAAACATCAGGCAGTAAGTGTTTATTGATTACCCACTATGGAAGATGTTATAGAGTATTCAAAAGAAACAAGCAAAATTAGTTTAACTCTTAAAGAAGCTTAAAATCATCTGAGAAGGCATATATATTTGCAAAATGAATAACACTGAAACATTGTGTGATTAGGTGGAAAATGGCTAGCACAGAAAATAAAGTGGCCCTAAATCTTGTGCAATTTTAAATTAAGAAATCTAGTTAAAATGTGTTTGTCTCCAAAATATAAGAAGTAATTAGTGTCAGAGAGATTTTATACAAGTTTCAGGAATCATAACATTAAACATACAGTCTCTGGAGTTAGATAGTTGGATTTAAATCTGTCTTTTACTTGCCATTTATCAGCTATGTGATTTTAGAAGATCTCTTATCCTCTCTGTGCCTTGCTTTGTCATCTGTAAATTGGGGGCAGTTTATTTCTAGCTTATACTATATATGTGATGTGAGCAATGCTCATATTTGCTATGTTGTGCTAAAGCTAAGTATGCTATGAATCAATAATTTAGACACTTGCAGGCAGTTAAATACTTGGCTGGAGTCATTAGATATTCAGGCTATTTGACTAAAGAATTATACTCGTATGTTTTTATTATAAGCAAGAAGAGTAGGGTCAGGCTCCATTAATACTAGTTGAGATTATTATACTTAGTGAAGTTCACAGCATTAAAAAATAATAACTCCAATGAAAACCCTGTGACTTACCCTTATTAGTTCCAGATAGGTAAATATATTGCTAGTGAGTAATAAGTAAAATTAGCTTTCAACTCATAACATTATAAGTACAAAATTCTTGATATAAATATTAGTCATGCCACAGTAGAAATAAATCTCTAGCTACACAAATAAGTTTAAGAAACACAATTATTATAGTAAAATAATTGCAAACAATTTAATAGTCAGTGTCAAAAGAATCTACCTGCAATGCAGAAGACCTGGGTTCAATCCCTGGGTCAGGAATATCCTGTGGAGAAGGAAATGGCAACCCACTCCAGTATTCTTTCCTCGAGAATTCTATGGACAGACCATGGAGTCAAAAACAGTCAGACATGACTGAGCGACTAACACCTTCACTAACTTCATCAATAAACTAGTAAAATGAAATTTGGTAAATAAACATAAAAATGAATAAATTTGTTAAAATTAAATTTAGTACAATTATTATTCAAAAGTTTATAAGGAGCATAATAAAATAACACAGAATCAGTAAAATTATACAAAATATATATACATGGATGGTATATGCAAGCAGAAAATTATTTGGTTTGTGCAATATATGATTCACTTTTACTTTAGTCTGTATTATTTTTCCATAAAAATCCCAAAGAAAGAAACTTAGAAGTAATTTATTAATACAGACATTGTTGAAAGTCATTAATTTATTTATAAAATTACTTTGAAAATATATAAATTATATATAAACCCACTGAGATTAGTTCCTTGTATATAATAATACTAAGACAAAGTTATTTCCCTGCAGACATTCCAGTCTACTGAATTCAGTAAAGGCATTTATATTTTCAAAATTATTTTCTACTTAGGAAAAAATAATCTAGATTTGTATAACATTCTTTTTTTCCTCCAAATTGAAATCTAGGTGGTTCTATATATATATAATAAAGAGGAGGCTCTATGGGCTTCCCTGGTGGCTCAGATGGTAAAGAATCCACCTGCAATGCAGGAGACCCAGGTTGGAAAGATCCCCTGAAGAAGGGAATGGCTACCCACTCCAGTATTCTTGCCTGAAGCATTCAATGGACCAGCCCACCTGGAGCCTGCTGGGCTACAGTCCATGGGGTCACAAAGAGTCAGACATGACTAAGTGACTAACACTATACCACTATATAATATATATATATCTGGAATGTGTAATACATTTTAAGAGAAAAAATTTCCTAACACCATAAAGTAAATTATTGACAAATTCAACTTTATAAAAATTACTTTTCCATTAGAAAAATGACTGTGAATGAAGGCAATAAAACACAAAACGGTACTGAATAATGGTATATATAACACACGTATGTGTGTATGCCAAGTTGCTTCAGTTGTGTCCAACTCTTTGCAACCCCATGGACTGCATCCCTCCAGGTTTCTCTGTCCATGGAATTCTCCAGCAGAGAATATTAGAGTGGGTTGCCATGCCTTCCTCCAGGGATCTTAGTAACCCAGGGATCAAACCCATTTCTTCTGCAGCTCCTGCATTGCAAGTGGATTCTTTACCTCTGGAGCCGCCAGGGAAGCCCCCTATAATAGGTAGGGCAAATTCGTTTACTACATAAGATTGAAAAAAATTTAAAGGATCATCAGAGAATTGGAAAACAGGACGAAATAAATAACACGATACAGCAAGCATCCTGAGTTATGTAGTCATCATATTGGTGTATTCATTCAGTTCAGTGCAGTCGCTCAGTCGTGTCCGACTCTTTGCAACTCCATGAATCGCAGCATGCCAGGCCTCCTTGTCCACCACCAGAGTTCACTCAAACTCTCGTCCATCGAGTCAGTGATGCCATCCAACCATCTCATTCTCTGTCGTCCCCTTCTCTTCCTGCCCCCAATCCCTCCCAGCATCAGAGGGAGTGATAGGACCAGATGCCACGATCTTCGTTCTCTGAATGTTGAGCTTTAAGCCAACTTTTTGGCTCTCCTCTTTCACTTTCATCAAGAGGCTCTTTAGTTCCTCTTCACTTTCTGTCATAAGGGTGGTGTCATCTGCATATCTGAGGTTATTGATATTTCTCCCAGCAATCGTGATTCCAGCTTGTGCTTCTTCCAGCCTAGCGTTTCTCATGATGTACTTTGCATAGAAGTTAAATAAGCAGGGTGACAATATACAGCCTTGACGTACTCCTTTTCCTATTTGGAACCAGTCAGTTGTTCCATGTCTAGTTCTAACTGTTGCTTCCTGACCTGCATATAGGTTTCTCAAGAGGCAAGTCAGGTGCTCTGGTATGTCCATCTCTTTCCGAATTTTCTACAGTTTATTGTGATTCACACAGTCAAAGGCTTTGGCATAGTCAATAATGCAGAAATAGATGTTTTTCTGGAACTCTCTTGCTTTTTTGATGATCCAGGGGATGTTGGCAATTTGATCTCTGCTTCCTCTGCCTTTTCTAAAACAAGCTTGAACATCTGACCTTCCTTAAAATATTGTTTTCAACTAAAACTGCTGTAGAAGAAATAGAAAACCTGGGTCATCATGTAACTATTAAGGAACAAAGATGTTAGATAAAAATATGTTCTCATAAAGAAAACTAAGTCCAAATGTGTTTCTATGTGAATTATATCCAAAATTCATAGAAAAACCATATACAAAGTATTTCAGAAAATGATAGGGAAAAACATCGAATTCATTTTGTGAGCTTAGTATAAATCTGATGGGAGCTTCCCAGATGGCTCAGTGATAAAGTATCCGCCTGCCAATGTAGGAGATGTACGTTTAGTGCCTGGGTCAGGAAGATCCCCTGGAGAAGGTAATGGCAACCCACTCCAGTGTTGCCTATAAATCCCATGGACAGGGGAGCCTGGTGGGCTACGGTCCACGGGGTCGCAAAAGAGTCAGACATGACTTACCGACTAAATAACAGTAACATAAACCTGGTATCAAATTTAGAGAAAGAAACAAAAATTACAGGTCAATCTTACTTTGAATATAAATTAAAAAACACTGAATAGGCAACCCCAAATCCAGCATTATATAAGAAAGATACTACATCATAACCAACCTGCATGTAAGGAAGTGAAAGTGAAAGTTGCTCAGTTGTGTCTGACTCTTCGTGACCCCATGGACTGTACAGTCCATGAAATTCTCCAGGCCAGAATACAGGAGTGGGTAGACTTTCCCTTCTCCAGGGGATCTTCCCAACTCAGGGATCCAACCCAGGTCTCCTGCATCGCAGGTGGATTCTTTACCAGCTGAGCCACAAGGGAAGCCTAAGTGTACTGGAGTGGGTAGCCTATCCTTTCTCTAGCAGATCTTGCTGACCCAGGAACTGAACAAGGGTCTCCTGAATTGCAGGCAGATTCTTTACCCACTGAGCTATCAGGGAAGCCTTGCATATAAGGAAGCAGATTTAATTCAACATTTGACAACCTACACTGTAATTATCCACATTAGTAGAAATAGAGAAATTATATAACCATTTCAATGGAAGCTTAAATAAATCTGTGATCAAGTCCAACAAACTTTATCTATTGTGTATGTATAAACCACACACATTGGTGGTGGTTTAGGTGCTAAGTCATGTCCAACTCTTGCAACCCCATGGACTGTAGCCTGCCAGACTCCTCTGTCCATGGGATTCTTCAGGAAAGAACATTGGAGTGGGTTGCCATTTCCTTCTCCAGGAGATCTTCCCAACCCAGGGATCGAACGCGGGTCTCCTGCATTGCAGGCAAATTCTTTACTAACTGAGCTATGTGGGAAACCCATATGACTTCCATATATATATATATATATGGAATATATATATATTACCAAATTAGGAATAAAAATAAACCTCCTTAACCTGATAAAGGAAATAAAAAAAATTCAAACAAATTATTAGAATAAGTAAGTTTAGCAGTTTCTTGATAAAATTCCATATATGAAATTTAATTTTTGTATGTATGAATACCATTTTTTAGTATATAATATTAATACACAGATATAATACCAACACACAAACTCAACCCAATACATAAAATAAGATTTTATTTGTACACAATAAAAGTAACATTTCCAATAGAAACAACATACACCAGAGTGCACCTAGGAGCAAAATAATGTATGAAAATTTAAAGGAGAAAATTATAAAAATTTACAGAAAATAGAAAATAAAGCATAAAAGTAAGAGATGTAAATACCATATTTGGGTATGAAAATATTCAATATCTTAAAGGTAATTTCTTTCTGAAGTGATCTAGAGATTAATGGGTAGTTTTAAAAATTATTTGAAAGGATTACTAAGTTGAATTAACAATATAAATAATAGAATAAAGGACAAAAAACAGCTAAATTTTTTTTTTAAAAAAGAGCCAGAACAGGATTCATACTGTCCAGGATATAAAAATTTACTATCAATATATGAAAAACTAGAACAATATTTTATGAGCCTAGGGTAGACTGAGAGGTCAGAATCATATCTACCCCGTATTGAAAAGACTAATTCATGGCAGTACTTCATTGCATTATCAATGGTAAAAGATGGGTTAATTATTAAATAATGCATCAGTTCAGTGCAGTTCAGTTCAGTCGCTCAGTCGTGTCCGATTCTTTGTGACCCCATGAATCGCAGCACGTCAGGCCTCCCTGTCCATCACCAGCTCCCGGAGTTCTCTCAGACTCACCTCCATTGAGTCCATGATGCCATCCAGCCATCTCATCCTCGGTCGTCCCCTTCTCCTCCTGCCCCCAATCCCTCCCAGCATCAGAGTCTTTTCCAATGAGTCAACTCTTCTCATGAGGTGGCCAAAGTACTGGAGTTTCAGCTTCAGCATCAGTCCCTCCAGAGAAATCCCAGGGCTCATCTCCTTCAGAATGGACTGGTTGGATCTCCTTGCAGTCCAAGGGACTCTCAAGAGTCTTCTCCAACACCACAGTTCAAAAGCATCAATTCTTCGGCGCTTAGCCTTCGTCACAGTCCAACTCTCACATCCATACATGACCACAGGAAAAACCATAGCCTTGACTAGACGGACTTAGTTGGCAAAGTAATGTCTCTGCTTTTGAATATACTATCTAGGTTGGTCATAACTTTTCTTCCAAGGAGTAAGAGTCTTTTAATTTCATGGCTGCAGTCACCATCTGCAGTGATTTTGGAGCCCCCCTTATACTGTTTCCACTGTTTCCCCATCTATTTCCCATGAAGTGATGGGACCAGATGCCATGATCTTTGTTTTCTGAATGTTGAGCTTTAAGCCACCTTTTTCACTCTCCTCTTTCACTTTCATCAAGAGGCTTTTTAGTTCTTCTTCACTTTCTGCCATAAGGGTGGTGTCATCTGCATATCTGAGGTTATTGATATTTCTCCTGGCAATCTTGATTCCAGCTTGTGCTTCTTCCAGCCCAGCATTTCTCATGATGTACTCTGCATAGAAGTTAAATAAGCAGGGTGACAATATACAGCCTTGACATACTCCTTTTCCTATTTGGAACCAGTCTGTTGTTCCATGTCCAGTTCTAACTGTTTCTTCTTGACCTGCATATTGGTTTCTCAAGAGGCAGGTCAGGAGGTCTGGTATTCCCATCTCTTTCAGAATTTTCCACAGTTTATTGTGACCCATACAGTCAAAGGCTTTGGCATAGTCAATAAAGCAGAAATAGATGTTTTTCTGGAACTCTCTTGCTTTTTCCATGATCCAGGGGATGTTGGCAATTTGATCTCTGCTTCCTCTGCCTTTTCTAAAACCAGCTTGAACATCAGGGAGTGGATTGCTCATTTAAAAACAAAATAAAAGAACAAAAATTAGGTCTTGACCCAATATCTTACACAAAACAAAATTCCAGATAGATCTAGTACTTAAACGTGCATAGCCAACTTTACAAAGGAATGTTAGAATAAAGCCTTTGTCATTTTAAACTTGAAAAAAAGTTTATTTAAAAAGATAAAAGGCTAAAATAATAAAATAAAAACTAAATTAAAATTAAATTCTGTTTCTCAAAAGTTGCCATATAAAGGTTAGAGAAAGCACAAATATAAAAATGCTGTTTGCAATCTGTAAAACCAGAAAAGTGTTAGAGTAAGAAATTGATAACCTATTTTTTAAATCAAGAAGAAAAAGTCAAGTACTTTAATATAAAAATGGATGAAATATCGCAACATATTTCAGAATAGGAAAACACAAATGGACCCAAGATTATATGAAAATATTCTCTCAACTTTATTAGAAATCAGAGAACAGCCAATTAAAACTATCACTTTTGTAACATTGCAACACCTGAAAATATCAAATACCCCTAAGCAAGTGAAGTAGTCACTGAAAGTGAGGGTCCAAGTTGAAACAATGACTTTGGAAAACAATTTTGGCATGATTAGTAAGCTTGAGAATATCTGATGACCCAGCACTTCTGTTTTCCAAAATACATAGCCTTGAGAAACTTTTCTGTGTAGTTACCACAAGAGATATAAAAGAACATATGCAGCAGCACTGCATTTAATTAAAAAAATTATTCATCAATAGTGTACCACATAAATAACTAATGGACTATTCATTCAATGGGATACAACAGTGAAGATGAGTTAGTACAATACAGATTAATCTCAAAATCCTATGTTGTGTGAAAGAAGCAATTCATCATAGAATATAGAATATTTCCCTCTCTACTTAATGCCCCAAACCAGCTAAAACCAAACAATACATATTTAGGGATAAACACAGATGTGATACAAATGCTAAGGCATGGGACTTCCCTGGTGGTCCAGTGGCTAAGACTCCATGTTCCCATTGCAGGGGATCTGAGTTCGATCCGGGTCAGGGAGCTTGATCCTACATGCCACAAGTAAGACTTTGCATACTGTAACTAAGACCTGGCACAGCCAAATAAATAAATATTTTTAAACACGGTAAGGCAAAATTGCATTGTTAGCACAAAAATTGCAGTTTCCTCTGATGGTCATGAAACAGAATGTTAGCAGAAGGACAGGCAGGAATTTGTCAGGTGATTCTTAAGCTTGGTGTTAGGTACAGTGGTGTTTATTTTATTCATTTTTATTAATGTGCTTTAAAATGTACTATATACATATTTATACATTTTCTTTGATATATTTCTCAATTTACACCGTGAAAAAAATATTTTTCTCTTCTATCAGAGCTCATTTTAATCTCTTGAACACGGAGCTAAAAGTACTTTGTTGTTTTGTACATTCTGAGATCAGCCCTGGGATTTCTTTGGAAGGAATGATGCTGAAGCTGAAACTCCAGTACTTTGGCCACCTCATGCAAAGAGTTGACTCATTGGAAAAGACTCTGATGTTGGGAGGGATTGGGGGCAGGAGGAGAAGGGGACGACAGAGGATGAGATGGCTGGATGGCATCACAGACTCGATGGACATGAGTCTGAGTGAACTCTGGGAGATGATAATGGACAGGGAGGCCTGGCGTGCTGCGATTCATGGGGTTGCAAAGAGTCGGACATGACTGAGTGACTGAACTGAACTGAACTGAAACACTTGTTCACACTTCTGTACAAAATACTTTCTTTCAGCCATTTGATATCCTCCAAAGACGTCCTTGGAGAGCAAGACATCTTTATTTGCTTAGAAAGGATATGGGAAAATACACCAACCCCTGTACTGAGAATTTACCATCTACCAGGTATGCTATATAATTTCAACATCTGTCTTATTTAATTAACATACTCATATCCTGAGGTATTATTATTTCCATTTTTACTTAGGAATCAGAGGGTCGTCCACATGCAGAGCTGTGATTTGAGGCCAGACTAGTTGGACATCAACTGCGTACTTTCATTCACTCCCTGTTTTCACAGATTAAGCATTTATTTCTGACACCTTGAGATCATGAGCTACTTGTGAGCAAGAACTGTGGGAGTGTGGTTTGGCGGAAAATGGATACATGTGTACGTATAGCTGGATCCCTTTGCCATTTGCCTGAAACTGTCACAACATTGTTTATTGGCTGTGAAAGTGAGTTAGTCGCTCAGTGGTGTCTGACTCTAAAGATGCTAAGGCATGGAACTTCTCTGGTGGTTCAGTGGGACCATCGCCCACCAGATTCCTCTGTCCATGGGATTTTCCAGTCAAGAATACAAGAGTGGGATCCCGTTTACTTCTCTGGGGGATTTTCCCGACCCAGGGTTCAAACCTGGATCTCCTGCTTTGTAGGTGGGTTCTTCATTGTCTGATCCACCAAGAAAGCCTGTTAATTGGCTATCCCCAATACAAAATAAAAAGCTAAAAACAAAAACAAAAACAAAAATTAGCTATGTTACTTCATCCTCAGAGCCCTTAACTCTGACCCAGATTACGATTAGAGCACTCAGTGAGTTTTAGGACATTTTGGCCCATGTATTTATCATGAGTTATAATAGCCAGAATGAGAGAGGAACATTTTAAATTATTGAATTCCATGATCTTACATTATATTTAAGTAAACTGAGGCCCAAAATGTTTAATTGGCCAGTCTCTGACACCACATCCACACAAGTAAGAGATATATCCATCTTTGTATCTCTTTTCTCCCTGGTCTTCTCTTTCAAACACCTCCCACTGTGGATTTGGCTATTTTTCCCATGTGGAGTTGGATAGGGTCCAGTTGAAGAGTTTAACACCTGTTTGTCCAATCTATTCCCTAACTTATGTGTTTTCCTTAGTGAATAGAGCTGAGGACATTTTAATTAATTTATTATGTCTCTTCAATTAAGGGACCCAATTAATAATTGAAATGGATTTTTAATTGGTTTATATCCTCTAGGGTATCATATTAATAACATAAATAAACTAACAGGTTTGCATTAAATTAGAATTCGTCTATATGTATATCTGTTGCCTCCCAATACATTATCTATTCTTAACCTCCAAAACCGAATGTAACTTTTTAAATGAAGACATCGTGATGTGCTCGTTTTTTGTTATTGTTATTCCACTTTGAGGCAAGGTCATAGTGTTTTTTAGTTTGAAATGAAAAATATTGATGTTATTTTTATTTTTGTCACTAGATTCATAATTTCCCCAGTTCTCCAGTCCTTTCATGTGGAAATCACTTTTGAGTAGCCTCTCTTCTCAACAGTCTATCTAATCATAGACTTAGGTACCACCTCAGAGAGGCAGATCATTTGCTTTTAGCTAATGAAATTGGCCACCTCATGCGAAGAGTTGACTCATTGGAAGACTCTGATGCTGGGAGGGATTGGGGGCAGGAGGAGAAGGGGACGACCGCGGATCAGATGGTGGGATGGCATCACTGACTCGATGGACGTGAGTCTGAATGAACTCCAGGAGTTGGTGATGGACAGGGAGGCCTGGCGTGCTGTGATTCATGGGGTCGCAAAGAGTCGGACACGACTGAGCGACTGAACTGAACTGAATGAAATTGAAAATCAGAGTTCACACAGCATGCCTGAGCTCACACAGCAAGTTGGTAATAAGGATAGTGGTCTGTATTTAGACATCTAGTGGATTTTCCCCTCAAATGTCATTTATTTTGGCCCTTCATTCCCCTTTGGGATGTCATGACACAAGACCACATTGGGATGAATCTTCCCTTCTGTTGAGAATAACTGAATGACTTGTCTTATTGGGGAAAAAAAAAATCAAATTTCTTTCTGTTAGTCCGAGCACTTAGCAAAATATCTAGGACAATAGTGTCTTATTACAAGTTATTCGGGGTAAACGGCCCGAAGGCTTCTAGCATTTTCTCCTGCCTGTGGTGTTAAATGAACGCCCCCTCACAAGGGCATTCCAGTACAGTCCACCCTTGAATGGTTGGTCTAATTTATTTTTGCAACATTGTTCCTGATATTTCTCTTATACAAATTATCTTCCCTAAGTAGTTACCATGTTTCCCATCGAATCCCACTGACATTCTTTCTTCCCTGCCTCCAGTTCTGAAGACTCCTCTAACTCAGTGGTTTGCAAACTGTAGCCCTCAGACTATGATCTGAGAACTTGGTAAAAAAGCTGATTCTTGGCCCGTCTCCTCACTAATTCTGGGGGTGAGTTCTACAGTCTGTTTTAACAAGTTCTCCAGGTGATTGGGATGCATGAGACAGTTTGAGAACCGTTATTCTAACTTAATGGATGAAGAAAGGGATTCTTAGGTCTTACAAGTCTTTCAAGACTTCAATTTTTCCGAAGTGGATAAATGAAACCCTTTCTAATACTCACTCACTCTAATACCTCAAACTCCTCCTTTAACAGAATCAAATTTTCTATATTTGGGGGTATATGCCTTATTATTCCCAAGTGAAAACTGAGGGCAAGTATTCCAGGCTTTATTTCTAATTATTCTTCCACATAATGCCTCACACTTGTTAATGCATCAATATATACTTATCGAATCACTGTATGTACATGTGCTCATTCACATCTGACTCTTTGTGACCCCATGGACTGTCACCCATCAGGCTCCCCTGCCCGTGGAATTTTCCAGGCAAGAATACTGGAGTAGAGTGCCATTTCCTTCTCCAGGGCATCTTCCCAACCCAGGGATTGAACCAACATCTCTCGCATCTCCTGCATTAGCAGGCAGATTCTTTACCATTAGCACCACCACCTGTGAAGTGCTATTGTATCACTAGAGGCAGTAATAATGATGATGATCATGATAATTTTTAGAGTGGATATTTGTTTTGTTTGTGGTCCAGTGACATGTTTTCCATATGCTTTCTAAAGTTGGAAATTCCTTTTTTTCCAAGGAATTGGAAATTAGAATAGAAAAAATTCTATTTTTCCAAAATAAAAGGCCAAACTCCCCTAATTTCTCTTATAACTAGTGCATCGCTCAATCAATGGAAAGATTTAAAAACCCAGTGATACAGAAAAGAACAGATGGAGAATTCCTATTATCTCCTGTAGTGGTCGCAGTAGCAATGGCTATCTGTTAAATTCTGGCAAAGAAGTGGCCTTGATGCTGGGGGTACTTTAGGTAAATTCAAGTTCCTTAGCAAAGGCAAGTTCCAAGAGGGCAGTGGTACTTTAATGTCCATGGTGGCACCAACACATTCTTGCATTTCTTATCAGATAAGTTCCTAAAAGGTTAGCATTTATTCTGATTCCCCAGCCTACTCATCAATTCTGGGGGCAACCCAATATCATTCCATGCTTTTCTTAATAACTGAGAGTCAGTATTTGTTGCTTGCACTGTAGCACCCTGACTGATGCAGTAATAATAATGACTGTTATGTTTGATTGAGTAGTTGATATGTCTATTAGGCTGCTTATGTGTCCCAAATAGAACAGAAAATTAATTTATCTGAAAAGACAAAAATTGCAGAATAAGTCATATTTGTTTGACTTCTGTCAGGTTTCCATACACAAATATGAATATTTGACACTCTCATTGTTCCAGAGGGACAGCGAGGGGTAAAGGCTAACGCATTCTTTTGTGTTGTAAACTACATCATCATTGCTCAAGGGGACAATAGGCGTTGCCCTCCACCACCTGTGTCTGGGTGTTGCTAAGGTCTTTCCTTTGTCAGCTCACATTTCCAATCTTTAAGGTCAAGGTTCTCTGCTCCAGGCACATCTTGGATGGGTAAAAGGAAGCACTCACAAACCAAAGTTCAGGCAGCAGGACTGGGAAAATCACTCATCTGACCCAGAGAGACTCTCTTCTTGGAAAATTACTAAATTATATCCAACTATGAAAACCTCACTTTAATTGTCTAACAATGTGAATCTCATTCAATGTTCAAAAAAATCTCTGAGGTGGGTGCAAAGGGTGTCATTCTTACTTTACAGATGAGGCTCTGAAAGGTAAAAATCAAGGTCATGGTTACATACCTTGATGTTAACAGAATTAGGATTTAATTTCCTGCTGACCCAATTCAACAGCCTTTATTCTTCCTGCTGAAATGCTGTCTTGCAAGGAAGGCCTCCTCTCTACAGTCTTTCTGTATACTCCTCTTTCTCCCAGATTTTATTGATCACATTCTCATTTAAGTCCTCAAAATACTTCTGTTGTAGAACATAGAGTACTTTGCTACTCACATTCCATACCTCTCTATCTGAACTATAGATTACAAAGAACACGGATTATGCTTTACTTGTTTCCCATGTTCCTACCATAGTGCATGGATTATAGTATTTGCTTAATAAATATTTATCACCAGAATGGATGGGTGAATAAAAGCAGAGGGAAAAATCCAATACTGTATAGATAATTATGCTATGTTCACTTAATTCAGTTCAGTTCAGTTCAGTTGCTCAGTCGTGTCCGACTCTTTGCGACCCCATGAATCGCAGCACGCCAGGCCTCCCTGTTCATCACCTTCTCCCAAAGTTCACTCAGACTCACATCCATCGAGTCAGTGATGCCATCCAGCCATCTGATCCTGGGTCGTCCCCTTCTCCTCCTGCCCCCAATCCCTCCCAGCATCAGAGTCTTTTCCAATGAGTCAACTCTTCTCATGAGGTGGCCAAGGTACCAGAGTTTCAGCTTTAGCATCATTCCTTCCAAAGAAATCCCAGGGCTGAACTCCTTTAGGATGGACTGGTTGGATCTCCTTGTAGTCCAAGGGACTCTCAAGAGTCTTCTCCAACACCACAGTTCAAAAGCATCAATTCTTTGGCACTCAGCCTTCTTCACAGTCCAACTCTCACATCCATACATGACCACTGGAAAAACCATAGCCTTGACTAGACGGACCTTAGTTGGCAAAGTAATGTCTCTGCTTTTGAATATGCTATCTAGGTTGCTCATAACTTTTCTTCCAAGGAGTAAGAGTCTTTTAATTTCATGGCTGCAGTCACCATCTGCAGTGATTTTGGAGCCCAAAAAAACAAAGTCTGACACTGTTTCCACTCTTTCCCTGTCTATTTCCCATGAAGTGATGGGACCGGATGCCATGATCTTCATTTTCTGAATGTTGAGCTTTAGGCCAACTTTTTTGCTCTCCTCTTTCACTTTCATCAAGAGGCTTTTAGCTCCTCTTCACTTTCTGCCATAAGGGTGGTGTCATCTGCATATCTGAGGTTATTGATATTTCTCCTGGCAATCTTGATTCCAGCTTGTGTTTCTTCCAGTCCAGCGTTTCTCATGACGTACTCTGCATATAAGTTAAATAAGCAGGGTGACAATATACCGCCTTGACGTACTCCTTTCCCTATTTGGAACCTGTCTGTTGTTCCATGTCCAGTTCTAACTGTTGCTTCCTGACCTGCATACAGATTTCTTAAGAGGCAGGTCAGGTGGTCTGGTATTCCTTATGACATGTTCACTTAGCATTCCCCCAAACACACAAGTCAAAGGGAAAAGAGAGCTCTGGAACTATGCCTTAAACTGGGATCAACTCACTATGGTCCACTTCAGAGAAAATAACTACACTCTTCGAATTCATTACAAATAAACCCCAACTACTCCAACATTCCAGTGCAGCTGGCTTGCCTGGCTACTATCTAGATCCCTTCATAATAGCACACACTGCCATTTCATTACTGACAAGGGGGGCTTGGAACCACATAAAGAATGCTCTGTGTGAGGCTGAAGCGGCAGTATTGCTGCTCCATTGCAGCTGAAGGTGTCCTCATCTGGGGAAGGACTTCTGGATAATGAACCTTAACTGCCAGTCCCCATCAAGGGAAGTCAAGCCACTTTTCAAAGCTTGGGAGTCATTTGCTTGCATTAGATGGTGTCTGAGTTCTAGAGATTGATGTGGAACCAGCAATGTATATAATGAACATTTATGGAATTAAATGCTATGGCCATCATGATTACAGAAAATTAAAAACAAATAAAGAAGTGACCATGCAATCTGCTTGCCTTGCATTCCACTTGGAGAATCCAATTTGTAATTCTGAGGGAGAAAAAATACTCTCTCTCCCCATTCCTTCCTTTTAAAAGAGGAGAAGAGTAGTGCATAGGTTTCGAATTCCAAAGACCATGGTCTAATATTGGCTTCCTCTCATTCATTGTTGACCTTCAGAAAGTTATTCCCATCTCTTAGACTCTGATTTCTCTTCTGCAAAATAAGTATCATAATATCTTCTTCTCACTCTGCCCATAAGGATTAAATGAGATGATGTACATGAAGTATCTGCTCTATTGTAGCTGCTTGTTTAATTTTTTCTTATTTACCACTGATTTATCTGTGTCCTCCTTGTTCCTTTATCTCAGCACAGAAGTACATTGTGTTCTATTGAGGGTGACCTGCAGGCCTTTCTGAAAGAGAAGACAGAAGACAAGGGAAAACAAGAATTTACTAGTTATGCAAAGAATCCTTTCCTCCAAGGATGAACATTCTACAGGCAGGAGAAAAGAATCCATGCAGACCTGGGCAGATTGAAACAGCTGTACACTGAGGAGGTTCATGCTGGGAGAAGACATTTCCTTTAAAGTGTTTCTGTATCTTCAAAGCACAACATTGAAAAGGCCAAATGATGTTCCCTCTGCTGAATAAAGCTGGGACCACTGCTTTAACCTCACTACATGTGGAAAAAGGGCTTTGATGAACTGAGAGTGGCTTTATGGGCAGTGACTTCCTTCTTGGTCCTGGACCATAAGCAATTTGTGCAATGCAAATAGAACAGACTATTCCATTTCTAAATTTTCTCTGTGTGAACTGCCTCTGGTCCACAGGGATGTTGCTAAAGCTGTCTTTGAAGTAGGGAAGATTACTCTTTGTGGGGTGATGCTGAGGATCTTGTTGTTTTGGGGTAAATGAGTATTAAAGATCATTTTGTCAATAAGTGTTCTATTCCAGGGCTGGACCCAGGCCCATCCAAGTGCACAGCTGAGTGGGTCTTTACATGTATATCAATAATTACAGTGGAGAATATTATTTTACATTTGAGTCTAAATATTCCTTCCCATTTTTGAGACAAATTCCAGAATTCTTAAATAAAAGAGTGATTTATGCTTATCTCTCAGAATTTACCATCATTGTGATATAATTCAACCCTCTGAGTTTCCTCTGTAAAGTTGGATGAGACAGATAAGTCCATTCTACAGATGAGAAGAGTGAGGCTCAGTGAGGATGCCATTTGTCTAAGATGGTACAGCTGGTTAGGAGCAACATCAGTATCAGAATAACCATCAAGACCTATCTCACCAAGGTAGTCAAAGATTCTATGGGCATTGGAGCTGAATTTAATATAAATAACAATAGAAAAACATCCTGTTTTGTAAATTCTAGAAAACATGACTATGTGAACACATTTCTAGGGTCCTTCCTAGGACTGTGGATGCAGTCTGGGCGAGTGAGGGCCCTGGAGTATGACCTTCACTATCTTCTCAGTACATGGCTTCTGCAAAGGAACATGCTAGCGAGAGACTGTTGCCTGGCAACATGCACTTAAGTGATAACTCATCATCACTATGATCACTCTCTTTGGCTTATGTCATCTCTAAAGTGACTCGGAGGTATACTACTCAAGACGGGAGCAGTGGGAGACCTGGATGAGTCATGCTGAAGTTTACTGCTGCCTTTAAGACACCTGCACTCAACCTATTCATCCCCAGCTCTCCCATTTCTTCCTTGGGGAGGTTATTCTTCCCCAGAGCCTGCTCTGTTTGGCCGCTGGTTCAGGTCCCATGCCATGCTTTACAGACTGAACATAGCTGCTCCTCATAACAAACATAATCTGATTCAGCTAAGAGCCTACCCCTTCTTCATTCTTTCCTATCTCCCTTCCTTTTTGGAAATTTGTATTGTGTCATCTCATTTTCAGAGGTCATGACTTTCCCTTTCCTTTGGTTCTCTTTTTGCAGCTTTAAACAATGATTTTTGTTGTTGTTGTTGTTTTTGGAACCCCATGGAAGCTTTGTAAGCACCCATCTGCCTTTTTCATGCCAAGTCCAGTCATCATCACTCATCTGAACCACGTGCTGGGCTTACGGGCTGTGCAGAGTAGGCAGAGCAGGCAGTTGACTAGGTGTCAGGAGACTCAAGTTCTAATCTTAACCTTGCTCCTTTCTTCATATCTGACCTTGCATCATAGTCTTACATTTTTGTATTCTGGAAATAAGGGATTCACAGTACAATATGTTAGGTGGAAACTTTAAGCAATGATTTCCATGTGGTTGGCTTTGCTAAGAAAATAATGATAGACTTAAAAAATTTTTTGTTTTTTATTGAAGGATAATTGATTTACAGAATTTTGCTGTTTTCTGTCAAACCTCAACATGAATCAGCCATAGGTATGCATATATCCCCTCCCTTATGAACCTCCCTCCTATCTCCCTCCCCATCTCACCCCTCTAGGTTGATACAGAGCCCCTGTTTGAGTTTCCTGAGCCATATAGCAAATGACCTTTTTTTTTTTTTTAAAAAGCAAAGTTTCAGGCTCAGTCTCAGATCTTGTGAATCATAGGAAGAGACAGATAGTCACGACGATGTTGCCCGAAGCATCACCAACAGCCAAAAAAGCAGATGGCAGTTCCGATAAGCCATAGATAAGTCAGGAACTCAGGGAATAGCATGATATCAACACTAACCCTTTTCATCTAAATCTTAGATAATGATCCAGCTGAACTTGAACTTTGATCTGTTGGCCATGCGCAGCTCTTACAGGCACTTTTGGGCTCCATTTGGCCAGGCAACTCAATGAGCTGCCTCCTTGCTTAGCTTCCACTGGTTTTGGCAGCAAAATTACTGGGGACAGTAAGCCTTCTCAAGGGCTGCTGCTGCTGCTAAGTCACTTCACTCGTGTCCGACTCTGTGCGACCCCATAGGTGGCAGCCCAACCAGGCTTCCCTGTCCCTGGGATTCTCCAGGCAAGAACACTAGAGTGGGTTGCCATTTCCTTCTCCAATGCATGAAAGTGAAAAGTGAAAGTGAAGTCGCTCAGTCGTGTCTGACCCTCAGCAACCCCGTGGACTGCAGCCTTCCAGGGTCCTCCATCCATGGGGTTTTTCCAGGCAAGAGTACTGGAGTGGGGTGCCATTGCCTTCTCAAGGGCAGAGCTGGTCTTTAAAACCCCCATAAATGGTGTCCTTGTGCACGCTGGGACACAGTGAGGCAGGGATCTGTGTGGCGCCTACTCTGAAATGCCACTGCTGATCCTGTGAAGGATCCAAGAGTAGATCAGATTCCCAAGGCCCCAGCTGGCGGGTCTGTAGGAAAATCAGATTCCTGTGAGTCCTTGGAGGTCACAGGAGGGTGTATGATTGCTCCTGGTCAGAGGCAGGGTGGCTTAGGACAGAAAGGATTAGGGGAAAAGGGAATGAAATATGACCAGAAGAAACTGACTCATTATCCTTTATCCAGTTTCTCTAGAAGGTATGTGTCTCAAGTACTCCCCAAAGAGGTGGTCTTTAATCTCAGCAGCCATGATCACATATCAAGGAACAACACACACGAACACACACACCCCTCATAAATGACTCAGCTATGAGTTCATGAGTCCCACTCAAAGTAGCAACACAACTGAAAATTGAATGTGTATATAAACACCGCCATCCGCATCCCCCCGCCCCTAACATGCACTCATATATTCAGAGCATACTTCACTCCACCTTTGGCAGAACCTCAAATTCAAACCAATGTTTAACCCTTTATTAGACACATGGCCTTCAGATCCAAGAACTATAATTCATTCACATTTGTATTTCTTCAGGCACCACAGTACCTGGTATTCTGCAGCAAGGGTTTTTAGGATAAATTAATAGAGGTACCAGAAACTACTTGGGTACATTCTCTTTTAGTGTTGAAAGATGGATATGATAAAAAAGCCTCCAGAGTCATTTGCAGGATGAACTGTAGCAAGATAGAAATATTCATTGTACCTTTAAATGGAGAACACCGGGCATCCATGAGATTTGAGATCTCTTAACTGAAAGCAAGTGAACTTAAACTTAGTAAAACCCATGAAACAATTAATTCCAAGACAGATATAGGTTAAGATAAAAAAAAAAATTGCAAAGCCATATGAGTTAAATAGTAAAACAATGGTCACACTGTACTATTATTAGTTGCATAAAACTCTGTCTCTTTTACTAAACAGTGAGTTACTTGAAGGTAGCAGACTTGCATTGCTATATCTGTATCCCTGATACCTGGAACTGTGGGCCAGATATACTGTAAGGGGTTGTTATATACTGATTAAAGTGCAAGGAAATGCAAATATTGACAAAAACCTATTTGAAGTGTATGTTTACTCCAACATCACATATGTACCTTTTCCAATTGACCTTGGAAAGAAAACACTTTGTCATTGAAAGGGAAGAGAATGTGTACCGAGACTTTCCAATGTTTATTTTTACATTGAACATCAACCAGACCCCAAGGCTAATGCTATTGACCTGTAACATGCATAGAGACATGGCAAAGCAACTGGTCGCTTGGTCAGTGAGCTGAAAAGCCAGAAGGATCCTGTCCTCAATGGGACACTGCCATCTGGTGTATGCCCCAGGTTAGACAACCAGGGAGGATATGGGCCAGAAAGGTGGGTAGGCAGAGCTAGCATTTGAGTTCACACACTACCAAGATACTACGTAGACAAGAATGGTCACCTATTGGTTGGCATCTTGGAGATGAAAGTGTAAATTTTCCAGTGATAGGATGGAGAGGATGCTTAATAGTATAGAAAAAATTTTTTTTCAGTGTCCGCAATTGGGTTAAGTATTTCACATTGGTTATCTCATTTAATCCTCAGAGTCACCAGCAAGTTAAATATTCAAATGCTTATATTATGAAGGTGAGGAAATGGAGGTCCAGAGAATAATTTGCCCAGGTAGAACTAACAATCAAACCACTGCTCTCTTTCCCCTGTACCTTGCTACTCTATGACTTTTTCATTACAATAAACAGCCTCTGAAGAAGAATGTTCCTTTCTTGGTCCAAAAGTGGCTTTAATAGAGCTAGATAGTCCTCAACAATCAAAAATCTATTGCAGTGGATAAATGCACTCAGAATTCCTGAATTCTAGTAGCTTATCATCCAGGTAGAAAGAGACAACCAAGTATTAAAGTGAGTCAACGCTTGAAAATTAGTGCAATATCAAGGCCAAAAATATTATGCAAATAATATAGGTCAATAATTGCCATTAATTAAAAATTGCATGAGTTAAGGGAAAATCTGAATACTAATCCTGAGTTGATTTAAAATGTTGACATTTAAAAATTTTTTGATTCTACGTATAAATGATATCATACAGTATTTTTCTTTATCTGAATTATTTGACCTAATATAATGCCCTTAAGATCCATCCATGTTGTTGAAAATGTCAGGGATTTTGTATCCCATGTCTGAGTAATATTCCACAGTGGATGCCAGTGTGTGTGTGTGTGTGTGTGTGTGTGTGTGTGTGTACATCTTTTTATCCATTCATCTATTAACAGACACATAGATTGTTTCCATAGGTTGGCTATTGTATATATGCTGTGATGTGCATGGAAATGCACACATCTCTTTATCATTTCCTTGGGTATATACTGGAAGTAGTAGTTCTATTTTAAATTTTTTGAAGAGCCTCTATACTGTTTCCATAATGGCTACACTATAATTTTGATATTTAAAATATCATCTTAAAATGTTATTTATCTATGGGGGGCCAGGAGAGGAATGAATTGGGAGATAGGGATTAGCAGATGCAAACTTATACATATGTGTCACTGAATCACTTTGCTGTATAGCAGAAACTAACACAACATTATGAGACAACTATACTTCAATAGAATAAACATTTTAATGTTATTCATCTTGATTACTGCAATTTGGAGCTTCTTTAAATTTTATGCCTGCAGAGAGAGTCTAACTAGTCCTAATCCTGAGGTATTTATAGTTGAATGGATGGCAACAGTCTGGAAAAAATCCTAGTTCAGCGTATGACTGTCAAAGACATTTTGACTTGTTCACTATTACCAGTCTGCATCTTGCTTTCTCATATTTAAAAAGTTATGGTTTCATAACAATCTTTTCGATGATAAGACATTGGTAGAGACATAATATGATCTTCAGGCTTTGTATGTGTTTTATATGAAAAATAAATGTTTTAGCTTTACTCAAAATTCACTGGAAAATTAGATGAGCTATTGGATATAACATCATAATTTTAAAATGATGCATATCCATTAGAGCTTTTAATCATAGAATGAGGGACACTTGTTATGATGGACATCTCAAGAGATTTTTTGTGACTGTCTATATAGTGTTAATGCAGAATATACTTTTGTGTCTGATTTTCAAATTAAACCATAAATATCACAAGGGAAAAATATTTTCTACCAACATGTTACAAATTTAGAATAATGCTGACAGTGCAGGAAACCTAAGAGATGTAGGTTTGATCCCCGGGTTGGGAAGATCCCCTGGAGCAGGGCCTGGTAACCCACTCCAGTATTCTTCCTTGGAGAATCCCATGGACAGAAGAGCCTGGTGGGCTATAGTCCATGGGGTCACAAAGAGTTGGACATGACTATAGTGACTTAGCATGCATGCACAGAGGCTCAGACAAAGATTTAAAATATTTTCAAACAATATAGTATTCTCAGAAAATTTCCTATTGATGTTTGAGGCTTTTTGCCCAGAGGGCACAAATCATAAAACTGAAGAGATGCTGTCAAGGCTTTGTTTATTAAATTAAGACATAGTTCTTCTCAGCTTAAGTTACACTGTGTTTCAACACATAGCAAGCAGAGATTAAGAAGAATGCATCATGCTAAATAATTGCTTCATATTCCCTAATGCTATGTCACAATCTAGATCTTTCTTCAGAGAAGATTTAGTTGGAGCTTCCATCCCACACCTCCCGGTAAGAATACCATTTAATGTTCCATTAGCAAAACAGAACATTTGGAAGACATAATGAAGAAAATTCTCAGAAGAACTCAAAGATTACTTGAGGGAAGACCCTTTTTTCATATTAATCTTGTGGCTAAGTTGGAGTCTGGGTAAAGTTGTACAAATCCCTTTGTAATTTGTCTGGGAGAATAAGATTTTAGTCAGGCATGGTACTTACAATTGTGAAACCAACTTCTCCCCAGACATAAAGCATGCTAATTGGAAAGCTGTGGGCAGAATTTCTGCCAAAAAGCAGGGAATGTTCTCAAATATAAATGATGCCCTCCTGCCAAACTTTTGGATGCTATCATGAATCTGGTAGCCTACAGTTTTGTTACTTCATCATGACTTTGATCTTGCTGTTGGTGACCCCTGAAGAAGTATTACTGTCTTGTGATGGGGCTGTGAGATACAGCGTAGAAGCCTCTCTCTTGCTCTGTGTGTGTGTCGGGCGGGGGCGGGGGGGGGGCGGAGATGAGCTAGTTTCTATGTGAGTGGACACATTCCATAAAGGATGTGTTGTATTGTAAAGAATGCATTGGAAGACTAAAATCGATATTAATGAATCTGTTTAAGAATCATACTAAGGTCAACAAGGAATTGAGTTGTTCTAAACTCAGAGAATGTGGCATTGAGTAATTCATGTGGAGATTGGAGGTTGTAATGTAGCAAATTACCACAGAGGAGAGCAAGAAGTCTTCCAACTATGTCAGGAAAAAATTTTTTAAGAGAACAATAACATTGGCTGTAAGATGCAGCTGCCTGATCACATAAGCAGCATATGGGATGCTGAAGTGCTTCTAACTTATTTTTGAGCAGCTTAACAAAATCAATGCTGTTTCTCCAGTTGCCCAATTTACTCCACAGAAGTGGTCTCCACCTCGAATCTCAACCAGAAGTTGATTTGGCAGGCAGGCACCCTTGGCAACTGGGAATATCAACAATGAGGAAAAAACCTGGAACCTTCCCTTTTGCCCAGGAAGGGGTCAGAACCTTGGCATCTCACTTCAGGAAGATTGCCAACTTTGGGTTTCAGACAGCCCATTTAAATGATTGATCTAAAGTGCCTATTACTTCATGGCTAAGGGCTTCACCACTCAGCCAAAGTGGTCAGATAGACACCTGATGAGTATTTAGGTTGTCATGCCAAAGTCATTTTTGGCCTTTGTTTTTGGACACTGGTAAGAGCAATTGTCAACTCACTGAATAATTGATTGCAAAGAGGGTTTCTCTAGATGGGAACTCAAAGGTCTTATGAAGCATTCCAGAGAAGAAATTTCCTTGTGTAATAATGGTATAAGAAAAGGCATAATAAATCCTTACATTTATATAGCACTTTGTAGTTTAATATAATGGTTAAGAGCACAGGTGTTAGATTTAGACTGATATAGATTCTTGAGTTATGTTAACTCCTATGAAAATCAATTGCTAAAAGTCAGATTCCATAATTTTTTAAGGCCTTTGCCACTTACTAGTTGTGTGGCCTCAGGCAAATATTCTCATCTCTTCAGTGACCTTGTTGGTGAAACTGCGATAATAATGCCTAAATAATAGAGTTGGTTTGAGGATTTGAAAGCATGCTATCCACAATATAATAGGTATAAATGTAATTTTATATTATAGCTCCTTACAAGTAATTGATCAGTGGAAAATAACAAATCTATTTTATATATATGAAGACCTTCAAATTAAAGATTTAGAGTCAGGAATAGAGTTTTACAAGGATGATCCAGGCATACTTGCCAAGTTAGTTGAGCTATTTAAACTTTCCTGAGATTAAACAAAGAAACAGTGTCCACTGGTAATCAACAACTTAATACCCCAGCTAGTGGAACCTGGACAATATATTTGTCATCTATCTACAGTGTGACTGAAGCCTAAGAGTGCAATTAAGTATTCCTTATCCCTCTTGTAGCATCATGGAAAAGTGTGGAATTATGGTGTCAGATAAATCTAATTTGCATCCTGGCTTGACTGCTTACTGACTGCATAATCTTGCAAAAATAATTTAACTTTTCTAATCTTCACCTATAAAATTAGACTAATAAAAGTTCTTAGCTCACAGAGTTGAGAAAATTCAGTGAGATAATGCTTGTAGCATGCTCAGCCTTGAGCCTGGCATATAGTAACAATACAACAAATATTAAGTACTATTATTATATCTAGGAGAATAAAAGTAAACAGGAAGCAAAAATATATTGCGTACTGACTATGTAGGTCACTCTGCCGGACCCTTTACGTGTGTTATTCTTTTTTATTCCCTCATCTTCTCTGAAAGATGGGCAGTGTGATTGTTATCTGTATAAGTGAGAGATCTGAGGCTCTGAGAGGTTTTTGAAACAGAGCTGTTATACCCATCAACTGTTCAGGCATTGCTTTAAAGAAACATATATCACTACTCTGCCAGGCACTGTTTTAGGTACTGTGGAAACCCCTATTTCCTGTCTTCATAGAGCTTACCCTGTAGTGTGAGTGGAGAGAAAGCTGAGTTCAGAGTGGCACTGGGGGCACTAGAAAGGTTAGGCTGTGGCTATCAATTCATGAGAATCTTGTAGGCCATGGTAAGGATCATGGCTTTGACTTTCAGAAGAATGCAGTATCCCTGTATTTCCTTTGATGGTCTTTTTCTTTTTTCTTTAATAATCATCATATTGGTTTTAACATTAAGATTCTGACCCATGGTCTATAACATATAACTCTAAAGGTTTTAGAGGACCATTGCAGGCAGTCACCAGACAAGAAGCCCTGATATGTGTTTCCTGGGCAGGTAACAGTGCTGCCTTGGATGCTCCTTTATGGTGAAAACTATTTCAAGACACCCAAAGGTCTCTTCTGCCACTTTGGCTATCCCAGTGATGCAGGCAGTGGTCAGAATCAAAATTGAAATGGGACTTGACTTTATGACTAATATTATTTTTCTTTTTGGGAATCTTTAATTCCTTCCTCTAACTTCGACTCCTCTTTGCTTTGTGCACCAGGATGTCTCATGTGGTGCTATTGCGTTCATCAGACTTAAGATGAGCAATCAGCATTTCCTATGGCATTCAAACTCTACAGTGGAAAATTAATAAACCATGTTTATAAAGAAAAAAGGGAATGCTTGAAAAAAATGAGTGGTTGAGTAAGTGAATCCTCCCTGCTGCTGCTGCCGCTACTATCAATCTAATCTTACCTGCCATATGCAACTTCCTTTAATGAACAGACTAAATATATCAGTGTACTCAACAGTGTCCACACATGCACAACTCTAAATGTCTTGACTTTATAGAAAATGTGCAGTATTAAGCATTCTTTTAAAAAGTACTACAGCCTAAAGAAATGATAATTCTTTGGATAGAAATGATAAGCATCATAGAAGATTGGTCAAATAAATGGATTTTTCAGAACAGAAACATATCTTTAAGTCAGTTTTGGAATTTTACCATAATCCATCAACAGTTGCTTTAAAAAATGTTATCTTATTAAGACAAAAGGATCTCTTATACTCTCTGAATCTTTAAAATGAGAATACCTTGAACATGAAATCCATGGCTTGTCATTTAGTCCATGTTAGTTGCCAATTCAGAGTAATTGTACAAAAAATTAACAGAAAGAACAAACTGACACATAAGCAGAGGTTCTGGGATATATGCAGATACTACTCTGTATTCTCCAGACTTCCTCCCTGAAAGGGAGAAAAAGACTGGAAAAGACTACTTGAAGGAACTACTGGTCATGTCTGGCAAAATAGTGTTGCTCCCCTAGTTTTGTTAATTAAATATGAGTGGCTGTAAAAGTACCTAAAGTGTACCTGTGTATTTATCACCCCACAGACCATAGGCATACTGTAGACTCTATTTGCAGCCATAAAAAAAATTGATTTTTCAATACAAGTAAGTGACCTTCACTCCACCCTCCAGGTGCCTTATTTTCCCAAGCATCTGAACATTCCCTCCCTTGCTAAAAAAATCTCAGTATGGCATTAACCCAATACCTCTTATTAAGCATGGTGAACATTCCTTTTGACATGGTGAAACTTAAGCTAGCATAATTTGTGCATGCCAAAGGGTAGACCTCCTTGCCAAAGGCCTTTTCCCTGCTGCATATGGAAGGTACTTAACCTGTGTCCCCTTGCCAAGAGGTGCTGATTATGCACGTATATAAATGCACAAACAACTTTATGGAGCGTGACACTCCCTGTGGGTCTCTAGAGATATTAACTTGACTCCTCCATTGTCTAGACTTGAAGTTTCCATGAACTGAGGAACATGTAACATTCTTCTCAATATAACCACTGAGCCCTATATCTGCTGTGACTAAAGAAAAGAAGCATAATCCAGGAAATTTCCTTTTAAAGATGACTGAGCAATAACCACTTGCATAACAAAGAGTGAATGTGATTTCTATAGTTTTTTTCTCTCTCTCTCTTCATAAACACACACACACACACACATATATATATATATATACACACACATATATGTATGGGTGCGTGGGTTTGTTCCCAGGGTTTGGAAGATAGCCTGGAGAAAGGCAGGGCAACCCAACCCAGTATTCTTGCTTGCAGAATCCCATGGACAGAGAAACCTGGCAGGTTATGGTTCATGGGGTCACAAAGAGTTGGACACGACTGAAGCAACTGAGCATGCACACACACACACACACACACACACACACATATATATATATATATATAGATGGCATCACTGACTCGATGGACGTGAGTCTGAGTGAACTCCAGGAGTTGGTGACAGACAGGGAGGCCTGGTGTGCTGCGATTCATGGGGTCGCAAACAGTCAGACACGACTGAGCGACTGAAATGAACTGAACTGAACTGATATATATATATATGTATGTATTTCGAATGTGTAAAATGTTAAACATCCAGAAAAGCCTTTATGAAATATGAAATTTGCCTTCCCAAGAACCTCAGAATAATTACCAAAGACCTGTACATTAATGACAATTCTGATGTGTATCTAGAAGTCCCTTCACCTTAGTCCTTCTATCAGAAAAAGAAAGGTAAAAATTACTTTCACCCTCTCTCCCAAACCAGATTATGAGATAAAACCAATATTATGAAAGCACTTGGAAACACGAAGCACATTTCAAGTCCTAGGCAGGAGTTGGGGGATTAGAATGTACGAATAAAAATGTCTGTAGTATATTTGCATGACCTTCAATTTAGTAGTACTTTTAAAAAGAAATGTGTTCATCTCTACCCATAATTCTTAAAATGACTTTGAATTCTGCAGCTTGGTATTTGGTGCATTATACATGAGGTAGAACTAGTTTCACAGTTGGACTGGATAGCATAGCAGTATTTAGAATATTTTGGTGGATAATGTAGTTCTCTTAAATGTTTCTCACTTTAAATTTTGCAAAACAAAGAAGACCAAAGTATGACATTTCCATTCTCAACAAATCCTAAGTTGGTTTAGGACATGTTTCATCTAATGTCAAATGTCTTATATTCTCTTTCATATGTATATTTCCTGCACAGACTAAAATACAATTTATGCTTGGGATAACTTGAGGAGTCCAGAAGTAAAATCTTGAGGAAAGATCTAGTTTCTCAATCAGAAGAAGGTGCTTAAATATTTGTAAAAGCTAGAAATATTTATGTAAGTAAACCTTGATTCAGCAAAGTGATGGCTCGAGATTCACAACTCAGTGACAGTGGGAAGCTGTGTGTGTGTGTGTGTGTGTGCCTGCCTGTGCTCAGTCAGGTCTAACTCTTTGCAACTGCATGGACTGTAGCCTGCCAGGCTCCTCTGTCCATGGAATTCCCCAGGCAAGAATACTGGAGTGGGTTGCCGTGCCCTTCTCCAGGGGATCTTCCTGATTTAGGGATCAAACCCAAGTGTCTCGAGTCTCCTGCATTGGCAGGTGGATTCTTTGCCACTGCACCACCTGGGAAACCCCACTGGGAAGCCAGCCCCAGAGTAATAACAGTGTCACATTTCACAGGAAAGGGACTTTCTCCATATAATCCTCTCAAAGATCTGTTTGTAGGTGACATTATTCCTATCTGTCAAGCAGGAATCAAAGCTCAAGCAATTATGTGATCATCATTTCATATATTAATTTTAATTTGTATCTACCTTTGTGCCAGAAATAACTTGAGGAAGACAACACATAAATATCCATGGCCCATTTTGCAGATATAAGACTTTTTTGATAGTCAGTATGTCTGCCTCTAGTTTCTTACTCTTCTAAGGCAGAGTAGCAAATCATTTTGTAAAAGGCCAGATTGTAAATCATTTTGGGTTTGTAGGCTATATCAACTCTGCTGAAACTACTCTATTCTGCCCTTGTGACATAAAAGCAGCCTTTAACAAATAAACATAAACATAAACAAATGGCAATGACTATGTTCCAGTAAAACTGCCAAAACAGCCAGCAAGCCAGATCTGGACTATAGTTTATCAACCGTGATCTAAGTTATCTTTCAAATGTCTTGAAGTCTTTCCTTCCAAATTCCATTTAAAGCTCACTGTGATCAAATTTCTTCTGAGATGTTGTAACCAACAATCAATCTAATATTCCAGGAAATCCCATCTCCCCATATCATCTATGAATGTTTTGTGTGAGTGTATGGTAGCTCAGCTGGTAGAGAATCCACCTGCAATGCTGGAGATCCCAGTTCAATTGTTAGGTCAGGAAGATCCACTGGAGAAGGAATAGGCTGCCCACTCCAGTATTCTTGGGCTTAACTGGTGGCTTAGTTGGTAAAAAAATTCTGCCTGCAACACGGCAGATCTGGGTTTGATCCCTGGGTTGGGAAGATCCCCTGGAGAATGGAAAGGCTTCCCACTCCAGTATTCTGGCCTGGAGAATTCCATGGACTGTATAGTCCATGGGGTCGCAAAGAGTCCGACAAGACTGTGCAACTTCCACTATGCGTATATTGGACTTCTTAGGTGGCACTAATGGTAAAGAACCTGCCGGCCACTGCAGGAGACGTGAGAGACATGGGTTCAATCTCTGGGTCAGGAAGATCCCCTGGAGGAGGGCATGGCAACGCACTCTAGTATTCTTTCTTGGAGAATCCCATGGACAGAGGAGTCAGGTGGGCTACAGTTGACAGGGTTGCAAAAAGTTGGACATGACTGAAGCAACTTAGCATGTATGCACATGTGTGTATGTGTGCTTTATTGTTTTCCTTACAAAGTAGTTTAGAATTTATTCTCCTTCCCTTTTTAGGTTGTATCTTCTTTAAAGACAATGGACCTGTCCCACCATTCCTGCTGAGATTGCTCAGATGACCAATCCACTGTGCTGATGAATGTTCAGTAAATGTAGCTGAATACTGAAAGGGAATAAAGGAATTCAAAGCTATTGTGAATTTTTAAAAAGGGAAATTATAAAACTTGAGTGGGAAGAATAACAGAAATTCTTTTTAGAACTATGAAAGTAATAAAACTCAAGTGTGATTATTGACATTTGCTTAAAACTCCTAGTTTGGTAAGGAGCTCCATAAATGCTATTATTATTTTTTTTTTTGGAGGGGTTGTTCTTTTCCCAGTAATAATAGTCACTGTATCATTGCATCAACACCTCCAAGGTGCACCATTCACACTACATGCTGTGTAAAACCTAACAATAGCACAGGAAATTACCCTCAATATTTTGTAATAACCTATAAGGGAAAAAATCTGAAAAATAATATACATATACATGTATATATCAGTTCAGTTCTGTTCAGTCACTCAGTTGTGTACAACTCTTTGTGACCCCGTGGACTGCAGCACACCAGGCCTCCCTGTCCATCACCAACTGCCAGAGTTCACTTAAACTCATCTCCATTGAGTCGGTGATGTCATCCAACCATCTCATCCTCTGTCATCCCCTTCTCCTCCTGCCTTCAATCTTTCATACATACACATATATGTACATAGATAATGTGTGGGCTTGCTCAGTTGTCTGACTCTTCATGGCCCTATGGACTGTGGTCTGCCAGGCTCCTCTGTTCTTGGGATTCTCTAGGCAAAAATATTAAAGTGTGGTGCCATTTCCTACTCCAGGGAATCTTCCCAACCCAGGTATCAAACTGGCATCTCATGCAATCCTGCATTGGCAGGTGGATTCTTTTACTACTGAACCACCAGGGAAGCCCTATATATTGATATGTATATATTGATACATATAACTGAATCACTTTGCTATTCCCCTGAAACTAACACTAACACATTGGGAAACAACTGTGCTTCAGTAAAATAAATAAAAATTAAAAAAAAAATACTCTGGAACTTTTGTGGTGGTCTAGTGGCTATGATCTTGCTCTCTCAATGTAGCAGGCCTGGGTTCGATCTCTGATCAAGAAACTAAATCCCACTTACAACAAAGATTGAAGATTCCATGTGCTGCAACTAGGACCTGGTGCAGCTATTATATATATATATATATATCAGTTCAATTCAGTTCAGTCTCTCAGTCATGTCTGACTTTTTGTGACCCCATGGACTGCAGCATGCCAGGCTTCCCTGTCCATCACCAATTCCTGGAGCTTACTCAAACTCATGTCCATTGAGTCGGTGATGCCATCCAACCATTTTCACCCTATGTCGTCCCCTTCTCCTCCCACCATCAATCTTTCCCAACATCAGGGTTCTTTTCAAATGAGTTAGTTCTTTGCATCAGGTGGCCAAAGTATTAGAGTTTCAGCTTGAGCATCAGTCCTTCCAATGAATATTCAGGACTGATCTCCTTTAGGATGGACTGGTTGGATCTCCTTGCAGTCCAAGGGACTCTCAAGAGTCTTCTCCAACACCACAGTTCAAAAGCATCAATTCTTCAGCACTCAACTTTCTTTATAGTCCAACTCTCACATCCATACATGACTACTGGAAAAACCATAGCCTTGACTAGATGGACCTTTGTTGGCAAAGTAATGTCTCTGCTTTTTAATAAGCTGTGTAGGTTGGTCATAACTTTATATGTATATGTATGTGTGTGTGTGTGTATATATATATATATATAACCTGATAAGTGAGTAACTGCTGGGAAATTTTCTGTTCTATCCCAGGTTATTTCTCAGTTTAGGAATGTTTTTGGCCTTCATTAAATGCCAATATAATACACTATGCTGAACCTTATAAATAAAAAATGTACTTGGGCCAGTTTAGCTATACTTTTTGCTGTCTGTCAATTCAACTCAACTTTAATTTCAATAACTTTATGGTTATGACAGGGCAAACATGAGCTCAAGAATTGCCAGTGTGAATAAATCAACACTTGAATTGGAGATAGCTTCTGTGCTATATTTCTCAGTATTAAGAGTGGGGTGTAAACCACTTGCCACATGTTTAGAAAAGGTCTTATGGCCTTGTGTACAAGTAATCCATCAAGACCAATGCTTACCTTCAGTTCAGCATGGAGAAATGCTCTTATTTGCCAGATTTGCTTTCATAAGCCAACCAGCTAAGAATATTGTCAGAGCCAACCCTAGGTGATAGAACCAGAAAGAATAGCTTTTAGTGCTCATCACACTTAAATTTATGAGTATTTCTGTGGTTGTTATTAACCATTTATAGACCAGAGGTCAGGAACATTTTTTCAGAGGGCTAGACAGTAAACATTTTAGGTTTGTAAGTCTTAAACTTTTCTATCACAACTGGACTGTTCAACTCTCCCTTGTGGTGAGAAAATACACATAGATAACACTTAAAAGAATGAATAGAGCTAGATTCCAAAAATGTACTTACAAAAACAGGCAGCTGGCCCACAAGCTACAGTTTGCCAACCTTGTGGTGTAGAACTTCCATTCATAAGTGGGTTTAAGAAGTTTACAAATATTGCTCTTTGCTGCCTGAACTATATTTTAGGCTCCCAGAGGGCTCTTTACATTCACTTTGGTAACACAGATCACACTTGGAATTACTTGGTTAGCATCTGGATTGGTCATGTCCTCGGTAACCCTGGTGTCTGCCACAGTCTCTGGTTCATAATCAAATACCACAAATAATTAGGTACTAGAATATAATCTAAATGTGAGGTATATCACTTAAGAATATAAGCTTGACCTAAGATTCTGGGAATAACTAATGGGTCTCTTTTTACTCACTCTCATTAAGAAACAATTTTTTATATAAACAGAATTGCATGATTTTCTTGGAAGTGAAAAGTGAACATGTTAATGAGTCAGTCATGTCTGACTCTTTGCAGCTCCAAGGACTGTAGCCAGCCAGGCTCCTCTGGCCATTGGGATTCTCCAGACAAGAATACTGGAGTGGCTTCCCACTCTCTTCTCCAGGGGATCTTCCTTACCCAGTGATCCAACCTAAGTCTCACACATTGCAGATGGAATCTTTACTGTCTGAGTCACCAGGAACCATATGTTTTTCTCAGGTTCATTCAATAAATTCCAATATAATACACAATGCACTCCTTTGAGGATTAGCTTATAACTTTCAGAAGAAGTGGATAATAGCAGATAATCTAAGAAAAATTAAAGGATCTGCAACTAGATACCAGTAGTTTGTAAAACAGTTCTAACATCACCACGATCTGGAAAGGGTACACATCAAAATAAGCAAAGCCTTCTACCCTATTTTACTATGATTCAGGGAGCAGCTTTGTGACTTTGTTTTCCCCCTAACGTCACTCTTGGTATTCTCTTCACTTAATGTCTTCTATTTTATGCAGAGTACATCATGAGAAACGCTGGACTGGAAGAAACACAAGCTGGAATCAAGATTGCTGGGAGAAATATCAATAACCTCACACATGCAGATGACACCACCCTTATGGCAGAAAATGAAGAGGAACTAAAAAGCCTCTTGATGAAAGTGAAAGTGGAGACCGAAAAAGTTGGCCTAAAGCTCAACATTCAGAAAACGAAGATCATGGCATCCAGTTTCATCACTTCATGGGAAATAGATGGGGAAACAGTAGAAACAGTGTCAGACTTTATTTTGGGGGGCTCCAAAATCACTGCAGATGGTGACTGCAGCCATGAAATTAAAAGACGCTTACTCCTTGGAAGACAAGTTATGACCAACCTAGATAGCATATTCAAAAGCAGAGACATTACTTTGCCAACTAAGGTCCGTCTAGTCAAGGCTATGGTTTTTCCAGTGTTGATGTATGGATGTGAGAGTTGGACTGTGAAAAAAGCTGAGTGCCGAAGAATTGCTGCTTTTGAACTGTGGTGTTGGAGAAGACTCTTGAGAGTCCCTTGGACTGCAAGGAGATCCAACCAGTCCATTCTGAAGGAGATCAGCCCTGGGATTTCTTTGGAAGGAATGATGCTAAAGCTGAAACTCCACTACTTTGGCCACCTCATGCGAAGAGTTGACTCATTGGAAAAGACTCTGATGCTGGGAGGGATTGGGGGCAGGAGGAGAAGGGGACGACCGAGGATGAGATGGCTGGATGGCATCACTGACTCGATGGACATGAGTCTGAGTGAACTCTGGGAGTTGGTGATGGACAGGGAGGCCTGGCATGCTGCCATTCATGGGGTCGCAAAGAGTCGGACACGACTGAGCGACTGAACTGAACTGAACTGAACTGATGGAGTACACATTCTGTCCTAGACAAAGTTCTAGATTTCAAAGGAAATAGAGAAGGAAAAAGAATAGCTTTTTTCTCTGTTATTCTGTTTAGCCAGAGAGGAAATTAAGTAATAAAAAGATTAAAATTGAAATAAGCACATGGTCATATAAGATTATAAGAGGCAGAGAAATGAAGGGGGAAATAAGCATTGATATTGCCTTGATTCTCCTATTACCATAGGAAAATTCTGTCCACATCATGCAAGTTTTCTTATAGGTTAGTAGTATCTTTTTTCAGTCTCTACATTTTAATGTTGTTGTTTAGTCATCTAGTCATGTCCAACTCTGCGAAGCCATGGACTGCTGCATGCCAGACTTCCCTGTCCCTCACCATCTCCTGAAGTTTGCCCAAATTTATGTCCATTGATCAGTGAGTGATTCCATCCAGACATCTCATCCTCTGACACCCTCTTCTCCTTCTGCTCTCAATCTTTCCCAGCATCAGGGACTTTTCCAATGAGCTGGTTGTTCTCATCAGATGACCAAAATACTGGAGCTTCAGCTTCAACAGCAGTCCTTCCAATGAATATTCAGTGTTCATTTCCCTTTAGAGTGACTAGTTTGATCTCCTTGCTGTCCAAAGGACTTTCAGGAGTCTTCTCCAGCACCACAGTTCGAAAGCATCTATTCTTTGGCACTCTGCCTTCTTTACGTTCCAGCTCTCACACCGGTATGTAACCACTGGAAAGATCATATGTACCTCTTTGTACCTTGACTATATATATCTTTGCTGGCAGAGTTATGTCTCTGCTTTTCAACACACTGTCTAGGTTTATCATACCTTTCTTTCCAAGAAACAATTGTCTTCTGATTTCATGGCTGCAGTCACCATCCACAGTGATTTTAGAGCCCAAGAAGAAATCTGTCACTACTTCCACATTTTCTCCCTCTATTTGCTCATGAAGTAATAGGGCCGGGTGCCATGATCTAAGTTTTTTAAATATTTAGTCTTCAGTTCAGTTCAGTTCAGTTCAGTCGCTCAGTCATGTCCGACTCTTTGAAACCCCATGAATGGCAGCATGCCAGGCCTCCCTGTCCATCACCAACTCCCAGAGTTCACTCAGACTCACGTCCATCGAGTCAGTGATGCCATCCAGCCATCTCATCCTCGGTCGTCCCCTTCTCCTCCTGCCCCCAATCCCTCCCAGCATCAGAGTCTTTTCCAATGAGTCAGCTCTTCACATGAGGTGGCCAAAGTAGTGGAGTTTCACCTTTAGCATCATTCCCTCCAAAGAAATCCCAGGGCTCATCTCCTTCAGAATGGACTGGTTGGATCTCCTTGCAGTCCAAGGGACTCTCAAGAGTCTTCTCCAACACCACAGTTCAAAAGCAGCAATTCTTCGGCGCTCAGCCGTCTTCACAGTCCAACTCTCACATCCATACATGACCACTGGGAAAACCATAGCCTTGACTAGATGGACCTTAGTTGGCAAAGTAATGTCTCTGCTTTTGAATATGCTATCTAGGTTGGTCATAACTTTTCTTCCAAGGAGTAAGCGTCTTTTAATTTCATGGTGGCAGTCACCATCTGCAGTGATTTTGGAGCCCCCCAAAATAAAGTCTGACACTGTTTCTACTGTTTCCCCATCTATTTCCCATGAAGTGATGGGACCAGATGCCATGATCTTCATTTTCTGAATGTTGAGCTTTAAGCCAACTTTTTCGGTCTCCACTTTCACTTTCATCAAGAGGCTTTTTAGTTCCTCTTCACTTTCTGCCATAAGGGTGGTGTCATCTGCATATGTGAGGTTATTGATATTTCTCCCAGCAATCTTGATTCCAGCTTGTGTTTCTTCCAGTCCAGCGTTTCTCATGATGTACTCTGCATAGAAGTTAAATAAGCAGGGTGACAATATACAGCCTTGACGTACTCCTTTTAGTCTTAAGCTGGCTCTTTCACTCTCCTCCTTCACTTTCATGAAGAGGCTTTTTAGTTCCTCTTTGCTTTCTACCATTAGAGGGGTATCATCTGCAAATCTGAAATTGCTGATGTTTCTCCCACCTATCTGGATTCCAGCTTGTAACTTATCCAGCCGGACATTTCTCATAACTTTTTAATATTGAGACTCAGTTAAAATCCTTATTTGAAAGCTAAGCCATTAACAAATGCATTGGGAAAACTTCAAAACATATTCAGAATCCAACTTCTTACTGCTTCCAGTGCTATTTTGGTCAATGTTCCATCCTATCTGATCTGAACAATGAGACGCTTACTGATCTGTTTTTGACTTGCTCATTCCCAAGTCTTGAGACTTTAAAATATTTTGATCAGGTCACCCTTTCCTCAAAACACAAAGTAGGTTCCTATCTCACTCACAATCATAGCCTTTCTAATGATCTATAAGGCCCTATGTGATATATTCTTTCCTCTACATTCCTCTCTAACCTCACTCCCTACTACTCTCCTTCCTTCCCACCCTTTTCCAGTCATGTTAACCTTAATTCTCTGCAAGAATACCAAGCATCTTCCTGCCTCAGGGGCCTTTGAACATTCGGTTCCCTCTGTCTAGCATGCTTGTTCAATAGATAGTTACCCATAAGCCTTGGTTACCCTCTTAACTATTCCACAAACTTAGTAACATTTCATATTCTCAGTTAAACCTCCCCTAGCAGTTTATATACAGTTGCAGTCTCTCTACTTCCGACTGTTTCTATCCATTTTCTTGCTATGATATTATCTGTCACATGCATATTCATAACATACTATATAATCATTAGAGCATAAGGTTCATAAAAACTCCTATATCCTCAACACTTAGACCATTTCTTGAGACGTGGTAGGTTTTGCTCATGTAGGAGGGATTAATAAATTGAAAAGAGATAGACATTACATTTCACCAAGGCTTTCCATCTACCTCCAGGCACATGACAAGAGTTAGGCATGACCATGTGACTTGTTTTAAGGGCTACCCTGGTGGCTCAGATGGTAAAGAACCCACTTGCAGTGTGGGAGACCTGGGTTCAATCCCTGGGTCAGGAAGATCCCCTGGAGGAGAAAATGGCTATGCACTCTAGTTATTCTTGTCTGGAGGATTCCATGGACAGAGGAGCCTGGCAGGCTACAGTCATTGGGATCACATAGAGTCAGACATGAGTGAGCAACTAGCACAACAACAATATAACTTGCTTTAGTCAAGGAAATGTAAGCAAATGTGGCATATGCCACTTCCTGGAAGCAACTCTAGAGATATAATATATAATTTATGCAATTTACTGCATTCTCTTGATGGATATGTATATTAAAAGGAAAACTATTTTGGTTGATTCCTGAATGATTACGGGAGCAAAAACCTTTCCTGCCTATGTTTGTTGGGCATATAATGTGAACAAGAGATACATTTTTTAGCCACTGATATCTGGGGTTATTTTGTTCTTGCAACATAAGCTAACCTAAACCTAACTGATACAAAATCATTTTTAATATTCCTTCACATATAGGTGTTCTTCCTATCTGCTAACACAATAATCCTCTGATATTTTAAGCAGTCTAAAAAGGTATGCATTTCTCAAAAAAAACAGAAATAGGAAAGCCCATACACAGTTTCTTCTAAGTCAGTTGGATAAAGAGAGAAGTTGGTGAGCACTATAGACTCTACAAATATCATCCTTGTGCTCTTCAATTCTGCCAAGAAGAATGACAGTAATATCAGACGGAGCTCTGCAAAATTCTTTGATGTATTGTGGGGCCCTCATGAGTGAAATGAACATGCATTGAGATAGTGAAGGGAGTTTCTCTTCCCTGCAATTCATAACTTATAATTAATATTAATATAGATTCCAAAAATAACTACAATATAGTATGGTATGATTAGAGTTTAAAAACTGCTCTTGTCATATGGCATGTTATTTAACAAAGCTTTATAAATAATTAGTATCCCCATTTTAAAGAGAAAATGTACCATGAATATCCTAGGTCAGGAAGGTCTGCTGGAGAAGGAATAGGCTGCCCACTCCAGTATTCTTGGGCTTCCCTTGTGGCTCAGTTGGCAAAGAATTCACTTGTAATGCAGGAGACCTGGGTTCAGTCCCTGGATTGGGAAGATCCCCTGGAGAAGGGAAAGGCTTTCCACTCCAGTATTCTGGCCTAGAGAATTCCACAGAGTGTGCAGTCCATGGGGCTGCAAAGAGTCGGACACAACTGAGTGACTTTCAATTTCACTTTCAGACTTAGTTACAAGGAATTTCAGCAGCAATACTTTGTTCTCACATTTATTCACACCATATATTATATACTTGCTATATTTACAGCATTGATCTCATTTATAACTTAAGTATTTGGACTCTTCCCTACCTCTATAGAAGGATAAACTTCAATAAGAAAGAAGGTAGAATAAATCGCCTTGGGTAACATTTCCATATCTGGAAACCTCAGTCAATGAGACGCTCTGCACAATGATGGGGTCTTATGATCCTAGAACTCCTAACAGGGTGTGGCAAAGAGAGGGTGATCAATCAATAATTTTTTAACATAATGATAAACATAATGATTAACATAATGAAAACACCTAGGTGCTTTCTATGGTCCTGAAATGCCATGCAATAGTGTAATAAGCACAAGATCATTTTTGTGGAAAGATCTGGATTGTGTCTCCATCAGATTTATATGTTGATGTCCTAAACCCCAGGACCTCAGAATGGGACCATATTTGAAGGCAGGGTATTTAAAGAGCCAATTAAGCCAAAATTAGGTTATTAAAGTGGCCCTAATCCAATTATGATCAGTGTCTTCATAAGAAAAGGTGATTAAGATACAGATATGCCCAGAGGTGGGAGCTTTCCTAGTAGCTCAGTGGTAAAGAATTCACCTGTCAATGCAGGAGACATGGGTTCAATCCCTGGGTTAGGAAGATCTCCTGGAGAAGGAAATGGCAACCCACTCCAGTATTCTTGTTTCAGAAATCCCATGGATAGAGGAGCCTGGTGGGCTGCAGTCCATGTGGTTGCAAAGAGTCAGACACATCTTAACAAATAAACAATTACAACAATGCCCAAAGATAAGCCAAGGGGAGAAGATGGCCATCTACACACCAAAATGAAAGCTTCAGAAGGAACCAACCACTCTGACAACACCTGTCTCAGACTTCTCGTCTCTAGAACTATGAGAAAATTAACTGCTATTGTTTAAACCACCAGTCGGTAATACTTTGTCATGGCAGCCCCAGCAAACTAGCACAGTTAAATTCTAAGACATGCATTCTAATTCATAATGAAATTGCTTATTTATGTGCAAGTATTTCAGGTAACACTCATAGGGGTTGAAGAGGCTGAATATAATCAAATTGTATCAAAGGGTACCATAAATATTCGTTTGGTTTCAAGTACAACTTTGTTACTAACATGTAATGATGCATTTCTTTTTTCATTTATGTGTATAATTTTCTGAATCTTGGTCAACAATTTTAGATGTGAAAGAGATGTAACTTTATTCTTAAAGTGAAATCAATCTCTCTCTAATATTTTGCTGTGGTGGAATAAATGAAACTTCAGCCAAGCTGGGTCCCTTGTACCCTTTCCATAGAATTGTGTCAAGTTCTCAGGGACTTAGGAGGTATTTGCTTACACAGGATCACATATCAGGGAAGATCATTTCTCAATATGTTTATTTTCAACTGTCAGGAATACTGCTGCTACGCTGTACCTCCCTCTTGGCCTTATGGACTTCTGAGTCTGAATATCTTTTAGCTAACTTTGGATCATCTGACATTCAGGAATCCCTCCAATTTTACTGGGTCATGCTGTTTCTTGAGAACCATGAATGAGCTGTTTTGCTTCTTCTGCCATTCTTGGGTCACTGGATTCCTTCAATTACTGGTTTTGTCCACTGCTGCTATATGGGACCATGGTTGAAATGGCCAGTCCATAGACAATATCTATTCTCTCCTTATCTTAGTTAAAAAACTTATATTTTGTTTAGGAGTAACATTATGCCTAATAAATGCCTATACTTGTTTACAGCCTTGCAACCAAATGTGGCAATGTGAATAAATTCTGGCCAATTGAGATATAAGTGAAAGTTATTGAATTGGACTTTGAAAAAGGGCATATTCTTTTGCTCTGTTTTTTTTTTGTTTGTTTGTTTTTACCTCCTTCTTGCTTTTAAAAATTGCCAACATCCGCTGGATCATCAAAAAAGCAAGAGAGTTCCAGAAAAACATCTATTTCTCCTTTATTGACTATGCCAAAGCCTTTGACCGTGTGGGTCACAATAAACTGTGGAAAATTCTGAAAGAGATGGGAATACCTGACAACTTGACCTGCCTCTTGAGCAACCTATATGCAGGTCAGGAAGCAACAGTTAGAACTGGACATGGAACAATAGACTGGTTCCAAATAGGAAAAGGAGTACATCAAGGCTGTATATACCCTGCTTATTTAACTTCTATGCAGAGTACATCATGAGAAACGCTGGGCTGGAAGAAACACAAGCTGGAATCAAGATTGCCAGGAGAAATATCAATAACCTCACATATGCAGATGACACCACCCTTATGGCAGAAAATGAAGAAGCCTCTTGATGAAAGTGAAAGTGGAGACCGAAAAAGTTGGCTTAAAGCTCAACATTCAGAAAACGAAGATCATGGTATCCAGTCCCATCACTTCATGGGAAATAGATGGGGAAACAGTGGAAACAGTGTCAGACTTTATTTTTGGGGGCTCCAAAATCACTGCAGATGGTGACTGCAGCCATGAAATTAAGAGACGCTTACTCCTTGGAAGGAAAGCTATGACCAACCTAGATAGCATATTCAAAAGCAGAGACATTGCCAACAAATGTCCACCTAGTCAATGCTATGGTTTTTCCAATGGTCATGTATGGATGCGAGGGTTGGACTGTGAAGAAAGCTGAGGGCTGAAGAATTGATGCTTTTGAACTGTGGTGTTGGAGAAGCCTCTTGAGAGTCCCTTAGACTGCAAGGAGATCCAACCAGTCCATTCTGAAGGAGATCAGCCCTGGGATTTCTTTGGAGGGAATGATGCTAAAGCTGAAACTCCACTACTTTGGCCACCTCATGCGAAGAGTTGACTCATTGGAAAAGACTCTGATGCTGGGAGGGATTGGGGGCTGGAGGAGAAGGGGATGACAGAGGATGAGATGGCTGGATGGCATCACTGACTCAATGGTTGTGAGTCTGAGTGAACTCCAGGAGTTGGTGATGGACTGGGAGGCCTGGCGTGCTGCGATTCATGGGGTCGCCAAGAATCAGACACGACTGAGTGACTGAACTGAACTGAACTATGGCTTGTACAGTCATTTTAAAACAAACAAAAAGAAAAAACCCTCTTATTCATTTGAGCCTCTCTTATTTTGAGTTTTTGTTATGTGGACATGGACCAAATCCTAGGTGATCCCTGTTATCTCAGAAAAAAACTCTTAGATCAACCATAAGGTGATTTCTATTCTGGGATCCTGCCCTGTCTTGGGTCTACTTGGAATGGAATATAAATCTATTCTTCAGATTCCCTCAAAACACATCTTGATTTTTTTTTCACCTGTTCTTCCCAAGGTTTCCCTGAAAGATTGAGTAGTTATTGAGCCTCTTCTCAAGCAATGACTACCATCTAATTCCTTATCTCTTTCCCTCCAACTGACCGTCTCTGTCTACAATCAGTGTTATCACTTTCTGTTGAGCAAGGCACAGTAATGAAGAGCACAGGGTCTGGAGTCCAATTGTCTGATGTTGAATATTGAATCTGCCTGTTTGAACATAGAAACTTTACTCAGTCTCTCTGTGCTTTAGTTTCCTCATCTATAAAATAAGGCATACACAAGTCATATAGAAGTTTTAAGATGACACTTGTAAAACACATAGAAAGATGTCTTAAATACAGCAAGTGCCCAACATAACTTAGCTACCAACATCCTCATGATTTTCCAGGATGTGAGTTCTTATTTATACATCATCATATATATCATTGAATTTATTGTCCTTATTAAAGTCTCTCCCATTTCTTAAAGGAATTAAACTTTAAATAGACAAGGAAACAACTCTTCCTGATTGAAAGCTCTACCTTGAATACAACAAGCACAGAATGTCCTAGCTCATTGATTATAAGAAAGGGCACTGTGTATAAGTAGACATAGCAGAGAAAAACTTTGGTTAATATTTTTTAAATAGTGTCCACTTCATACTGATATTTACTTTAAAAAAATAATTGATTTAGCAAATCTATAGATTAAAGCCTAGCATGAACTAACAATGTGGTACTGTGAGAAAACCCTAAGACTTGGTAAGGTGACTGGCCCAGATTACTAAAGATTGACAGGATGAAAGATTTTCAGTGCTAAATAAGAAGCACTGGGAAAATCAGAACTAACAGGTCACCCTAGATTTGTTTCAGACAGAATAGGGATTAAAGCCAGGTATCTCCTTTCCTAATGGAGGAAACTAGTACAATTCTCCTCTTCATACCATTTGACACCCAAGCTAATCCGCTTCACCTATTGTTCCTCAATTTATTCATCTGGAAAATAGAAATAGTATTAGAAGGTGTCGTGCCAAGTACTGGGTACAGAGAAAGGATAATTATTAATGATCACTATTATTTCCCTCCCCTATATGGGATGCTTGAAGACTACATCACTTCAGTAATAAATTTAGGAAATTCAGGGCAAAACTTGCCATCCAGGTGTCTTCAGTCATGTATGACCCAAATGAAACTTTTAACGAAAACAAATGGCATACTGCACCTTCAGCAGTGATATGCAGAAACCTTCCATAAAAGACCCTATTTTAAAACCAATGAAAAGAAACTCCATCACTCTAGTTGAATGAACATAGTCATCAGCAACTGAAAATGGAAATTAGTTAGCAGAGAGTCCCTGGAAACCTGTGGAGGAATGACTTAATAATCACAGTGACTGAGACAGAGGTTTCCCTTTTTACCACAGCAAATAAAAAGAAATGTGAAAAATATACTTCCTCGGGCGTTTAGAAATAGCTTATTTAAAACTAACTTATTTATAATAGATACTTACAATTGAAAAGTGACTAGGGAAAAACTAATCTGAATTCAGAAGAAGAGGACCTGGCACTGTGTCTTATAGATGCTAGTACATCTATTTTAATCAGCATAAACACTCAGTTATCCATTGTGGTCGTGAGGTGAAGTTACCCTCTTAATCAATGCTTCTGCCTTCTGAGAAAACACTTTAAAAAAAATCTGTTGCCAATTTCCTAAAAAAGAGGGTTTGGTGCATCATTCATCTCCATTTTCTTTCTTTGGTAGACTATGGAAGTTCCCTGGAGGAAAATTCACTTTCCTGGGTTCATGGTAGCTCCACTGCGCACCCTGATTTCCTGTCTGCCCAATACACACACATGCACAGAAAGATCTTTCTCTACATATTGACTTCATGACTCATGTGGGATGTATTTGAATAGAAGCATGTCAAGTTATTTTAGAAAAATATAGAAGGTCTCTGATCAGTAAGATCAAACTCTAATTTTGTTGATTGTGTTAATTTTGCTGTTCAGTGACTCAGTCATGTCTGACTCTTTGTGATCAAATGGACTGCAGCACGCCAGGCTTCCCTGTCTTTCACTCTCTTCTGGAGTTGGCTCAGACATGTCCATTGAGTCGATGATGCCATCCAACCATTTCATCTTCTGTCACCCCATTCTCCTCCTGCCCTCAATTTTTCCCAGCATCAGGGTCTTTTCCAGTGAGTTGGCTCTTCTCATCAGGTGGCCAAAGTATTGGAGCTTCAGCTTCAGCATCAGTCCTTCCAATGAATATTCAGGGTTAAAAAACAACTTATAAAAGGAATGAATCCACCAAAGGAAGAATGTGTCAACCAATGAAGTAAAGAAAAAGGAGTTTGAGAGTCTGTCCTTGGAAATGCCCATTTAAGAACTTTCAAAGTCAGAGAATTTACTTTGGCAAGTATGGATGGCCCTCTTGTTGGAATCTGATAAATTAAACAAAGGTCCTCTTATAATGATGGAATATAACTTCCAGGGGAAATATTTTTATCATGCTAAAGACCATCATATTGACTTCATCTGCCACTTACTATTTTTTAAAAAATATTTTAGCCTGTGTTGTTAGTCTGCTCAGACCACTGTACAGAATACCACAGATCGAGTGTCTTAAACAGCAGAAACATGTTTTCTCACAGTTCCAGAGTCTTAAAGCTCAAGACCAAGGTGCTCACAGGGTTGGTTTCTGATGAGACCGCTCTTCCTAACTTGCAGACATCACTTTCTCCCTGTGTTCTCATGTGGCCTCTCCTTTGTGCACATGCGCTCAGGATGTCTCTTATTCTTCTCATAAGGGCACTTCACTTAACCTTAATTACCTCTTTAAATACCTAATCTCCAAATACAGTCACATTGGGAGTTAGCACTAAAACATTTGAATTTTGAGGGCACACAACTCAATCCATAATACCCATGGTATATATGAGTAGGCCAAAATCTATCCATTAAGGTAAATTCTTTTCTATGATAGCAAAAAATTAAAGAAATTATAAAATTTTATGTTAGATACTTTTGATTATGAGCCAATATCTTTTAAGTACTATCTATATCCATGTTCCTAAAAATAACTGCTACATTTATTAAAAATTAAATCTCTGGACCTCACCCAATATATAATGTGCTGAGTCAGAATTTCTGAGACTGAGAGAAGGGAATCATTTAAAATTACTCTCCCAGACATTTTATGTATACATTTTAAAATACTGAAAACCAGCTGTAGGCATTTTATCTTATATCTACTTAGACATGAATTTCAAGATATTGTTTAAAAACAAAAACAAAAACCATTCCTAGAGTCCCAAATAGAAATATAAGTTATATACTATGGCCTGGGAAATGTCTAGATCTATATTATGGAGACTTCCAGAATGCCCCCTACAAAACAAGTTCCTTATCATGGTGTATGACATGCCATAAAATTCTTCAATATGGCCCTGGTTACCTCTGAGTTCTAGAGAATTCAAAAGGGCACCTTCTTATTCATTTCTCAAAAGGATGAGGAGTCTAAAGCCATAAACACAAAATATGATTATTCATCCTCTATTACATAGATATGGAAGAAATGGAGCATGAGAATTATTATAGATATTTGTGACTCCCATATAGTACCAAGACAGAGTGTTCACCCTTTTTTATCTAATGAGAGACAACCATACATATCCTTTAATTTAAGCAGCTATGCAACAACACAGGCTTACCTTACATTTGTAGGTATAGATTGAGACCTCCTAACATTTGTAGAGTATAAATAGAGACCTATGTACCACATGTATAAAAGTTCATGCTTTAAAAATCACAATATATTAAATAATTATGATTTAATGCAGTAGAATGAGAATTAATGTTTAACAACTGGGTCTTTGAGGAAGGATGGGGATGCTGATTTGTAACACTTGTTGATTTCTATGGTGTAAATAATTTCCCATGGCCAGTTTCAAACCACTAATGTGATATCACATCATTCTCCAGTTATGAGAGGAGCAGCAACATTAATTAGTTTGGAGCACCTTGGCATGGGGCAGAAGGACTTGTGAGAAGACACCAAGATCCTTCTGTTTCAAACAAACTATGTCTAGCCTTGGAATGATTTCCAACACTCTCTTTAATTTTATTCCATTGTGCATACATGCTAAGTTGCTTCAGTCATGTCCAACTCTTTGTGACCCTATGGACTGTAGTCTGACAGGCTCCTCTGTTCATGGGATTCTCCAGGCAAGAATGCTGGAGTGGGTTGCCATGTCCTTCTCCAGGGGATCTTCCTGACCCAGGGATTAAGCCTGCATCTCTTACCTCTCCTGCACTGGCAGGCAAGTTCTTTACCACTAGCACCACCTGGGTATCCCACCAATCTTTTGTCACTTTGCTTCAGGTGTCCTGGATGCAATAAAACTCTTAGGGTTCCAGTCTTTTCTCAGTACTCTACCTTTACTTGCTCTCCTACTCTATATTAACAACTCTTTTCTCTCCTACTCCTGGTCCATGTGGTGCCTGGGTGATGTCCACTCAACTTTTCAGACACTGAAAGGCTACATCCTGAAGGAGCTTTCCAAATTTATGTATCAACTTTTCCTAAGCCAGAGCATACTGATCATACTTTTGAAGACCTAAGATATAGGTCCATAAAGGGAAATTATTCTCCATCCATCTTGTAAAGTAAAGGAAACAAAAGGAAAAATAAGCAAAAGGAACCTAATTAAACTTAAAATCTTTTGCACAGCAAAGGAAACAATTAACAAAATGGGAAAATAACCTACTGAATGGGAGAAGATATTTGGAAATGCTATGACTGGCCAGAGATTAATATTCAACATATACAACTAGCTCATATAACTCAACATCAAAAAACAAAACATGGCATGATTTCAGAATGGGAGAAAATAATAGCAAATGAAACAACTGACAAACAACTAATGTCAAAAATATGCAAGCAACTCCTGCAGCTCAATTCCAGAAAAATAAACCACTCAATCAAAAAAATGGGCCAAAGAACCTAAACAGACATTTCTCCAAAGAAGACATACAGATGGCTAACAAACACATGAGAAGATGCTCAACATCACTCCTTATCAGAGAAAAGCAAATCAAAACCTCAATGAGGTACCATTTCATGCCAGTCAGAATGGCTGCGATCCAAAAGTCTACAAGCAATAAATGCTGGAGAGGGTGTGGAGAAAAGGGAACCCTCTTACACTGTTGGTGGGAATGCAAACTAGTACAGCCACTATGGAGAACAGTGTGGAGATTCCCTAAAACCTGAAAATAGAACTGCCTTATGACCCAGCAATCCCACTGATTGGCATACACATCGAGGAAACCAGAATTGAAAGAGACACGTGTACCCCAACGTTCATCGCAGCGCTGTTTATAATAACCAGGACATGGAAGCAACCTAGATGTCCATCAGCAGATGAATGGATAAGAAAGCTGAGGTACATATACACAATGGAGTATTACTCAGCCATTAGAAAGAATACATTTGAATCAGTTCTAATGAGGTGGATGAAACTGGAGCTGATTATACAGAGTGAAGTAAGCCAGAAAGAAAAACACCAATACAGTAGACTAATGCATATATATGGAATTTGAAAGATGGTAATGATGACCCTGTATGCGAGACAGCAAAAGAGACACAGATATGTAGGACAGTCTTTTGGACTCTGTGGGAGAGGGAGAGGGTGGGTTGCTTTGGGAGAATGGCATTGAAACATGTATAATATCATATAAGAAATGAATCTCCAGTCCAGGTTCAATGCAGGTTACAGGATGCATGGGGCTGGTGCACTGGGATGACCCAGAGGGATGGTATGGGGAGGTAGGTGGGAGGGGGGTTCGGGATGGGGAACACGTGTACACCCGTGGCAGATTCATGTTGATGTACGGCAAAACCAATACAATATTGTAAAGTAATTAGCCTCCAATTAAAATAAATAAATTTAAATTAAAAATAAAACCAGCTGGAAAAAAAATGAGCAGGAGAATTGAATATATATTTCTCCAAAGAGGAAAAATGCACATGGCCAACAGGCACATGAAAAGATGCTGAACATCAATCATCAGGGAAACGCAAATCAAAGCCACAATGAGATAGCACCTCACACCTATCAGAATGTATATCATCAAAAAGAACACAAATAACAAATGTTGGCAAGGAGATGGAGAAAAGAGAACCTTGAATACTGTTGCTAGGAGTGTAAATTTGTGCAGCCACTATGGAAAACAATATAGAGGTTTCTCAAAAATAGAACTAACATATGACCCAGCAATTTCACTCTTGAGTATATATCTGAAAAAAATAAAAACAGTTAGAAAAGATACATGCACCACAATGTTCATAGTAGCATTACTTATAATTGCTACAGTATGGAAGCAACCCATGTATCTATCAACAGATGAACAGATGAAATAGATGTGATACATGTGTGTATATATACATATATGTATATACATATATATTTACACACTCAACCATAAAAAAGCATGAAATATGCCATTTGTAGCAACATGGATGGAGTTGGAGGGTGTTATGCTAAGTGAAATAAGTCAGATAAAGACAAACATTGTATGCTATTACTTATATGTGGAATCTAAAAAAATACAACAAACTATTGAATAAAACAAAAAAGAAGACTCATAAATATAGAGAATAAACTAGTAGTTGCCAGTGGGGAGAGGGATGAGGAGAGAAGCAATAAAGTCATAAGAGGTAAAAAGGATTATTAGTGATTATATAAAAGTGTGTGAGTGAAACTTCTGAAAATTGTAAGGAAATATACAATTTAAAGAATGTTTCATTCAATGAAAAAGAAAAATTTCTTTTTTATCTTTTAAAACTCAATTTTTCTACATTAAAAATCATTCTATCACTATAGTTGTTTTTATATTTTTATGTTTCTGTCTTTCCCACTAGACAGTCTCCAGGTCCCTTGAAAAATCATTTTCTGTCATACTCATTTCATATCTAGAGAAGGAAATGGTAACCCACTCCAGTGTTCTTGCCTGGAGAACCCTGTGGACGGAGGAGCCTGGTGGGCTGCCGTTTATGGGGTTGCACAGTCAGACACAACTGACGCAACTTAGCAGCAGTAGCAGCAGCCTTTCATATCACTGGAATCTAGCAAGTCTGATATATTTATAGAATTCAGTAACTATTTATCAAGTGAATAAATAAATGAAAGATCAAACACATAAAGAAGGAAAGAAAGCAGGAAATAGTAAAGAGAGGGTGAAAAGATGATGGGAACATAAGAAAAATAAATGAGTGGCATCTAAGAAAATGATTTGTTATAGTGAATAATTACCACAATAACTTACATAGAGTATCAAGAATTTTATTTTAAATAACTAATATTTATAATCCTCTATTTCTGTATAATTTGATCTTTTAGCATGATTTGACAATTTTGGAAAAGCAAAGTTGGTTATGGTTTAAGCTACTGGAAAAAGTTCAAAAATTGACAGATTACAATCTTTGGGTCCCCTGTTTTATGAAAAAACTCCATTGATGAAAATATAAGATGTCATACCAAAGAGATAAAAATTTAGAGCTCACTTTCTACCATTAAATATCCTTAAAGAGTCTTGTCAGAAGGTACTTTGTATTTAAAGCCGACTCATGAGGGCACTGGTGTAAAATGATAAATTATTAATTACTTAGCAGACACATGGCAGCTAAGAAAATCTAACCTGACAAAGAACTGACACTTGGATATTCAAAAGTTTACACAAATAATTTAAACAAAGCTATGGATAGTGAAGGTGCTAATGTAGGTAGTCAATACCCATTTTCTTCCAATGGAAATACATTTACTGCCGATATTTTAAAATGATAAATGTAACATGCACTCATACAAAAGAATCAATATAAATAGTTTTGTGTATTTCTTTCCATGTTTTTCTATGCACACACTACATGCATATGTGTATGTATTTAACTTTTTCTTTTAACAGAACATATACTGTTATTTAACCTACTTTTTCATCTAACAACCTACAACAGACACACTTTCATGGCAGTAAATATAAGCTCACATCAGTAATAATAACTGTATATTTTGCCTACAACTGATCAAAGTATCTTCATATTAATCGACATCTAAAATTTCCCCATTTAGTTTACCAGTTGTTTTTCATTTTACCTTGAGTGATGTTTTTGTTCCTATAAACATATACATATATATATGTGTGTGTATATATATATATCTGCTATTCCAATTTAGATACATTTATAAAAGTTGAACTCATTTTATCACATGTAAAATTTGACTTAACATTCAAGACAATATGAAGTCATTAGTAATCCCTGTATTTTACTTCTAGAATATGTCCTAGATATGACTCTTTAGCACCAACTCCACCATTTCACCCTAGTCCAAGCCTCTATTATCTCTCCTTTGGACTACTGCAATTGGTTACCTTCTATATCTTCACCCATGTGTGTGTATGCTTGACCTAAAAGCCAGTGATTCTTGAAAACTATGAGTCATATTATGTAATTTTTCTAGGGAAAATTCTCCAGTGGTTTCTCTTGTTTGGAGTATCATTCTGTCCCCTTGCTCTGATTAACAAAACCCTGAATGATCCCTGTCTAAATTCTTAACTTTTTCTCACACCATTTTCCCCCTTCTTTTATTGGGCTTTTTTCTTTTCTATAAGAAGCCAAAGTTTATCCCTCCTTTTGGCCTTTATGTTTGTTCTTCCTTTAGCCTTAAATGCTCTTATCCTTTCTTTGAAGATGGCTCAATCCACTGGATAATTCAGATCTTAATGTCATTTTCTGACATGCCATGTACTCTTTGCCTCAGCAAAGCACCTATTACTGTGTAAAATTCTTATTTGCTTATTTAATTCCAGGATTTCCACTACTGGAACACTGCTTCCACTTATTCTTTGCAAAACCTGGCCTACTTATTCTTTGCAATACCTGGCAGATAGCAGGAGCTCAGTAACTTTTTCAATTGAATTCCTGTTGCTTCTGGAGTGCTTCCTCTTAGATGTATGAAGTACACTGAAGTAAAGGAGTCTATGTTGGAATATAAGTGCTCATTACAAACAAATCAGAGCTGTGTTGGAATAAAATTATCTTCACGAACATTTATCCAGAAAGGATAAGGTGCGTGCGTGCATGAATGCTGTCGCTTCAGTTGTGTCTGACTCTGTGACCCTACGGACAGTGGCCCACCAGGCTCCTCTGTTCATGGGATTCTGCAGGCAAAAATACTGAAGTGGGTTGCCCTGCCCTCCTCCAGGGAATCCTCCCTTCCCAAGAATTGAACCCTCATCTCTTATGTCTAACCTACATTGGCAGGTGGGTTCTTTACCACTAGTGCCACTTGGGAAGTCCAAGTTTAATGTAGCTAAAGAATATTTCTTTTCTTTTTTTAACTTTTTATTTTATATTGCTGTATAGTTGATTAACAGTGTTGTTTTAGGGGACTTTCCTGACAGTCCAGTAGTTGAGACTCAGTAATTACCCTGCAGGGTGCTCAGATTTTAATCTCTGGTTGGGGAACTAAGATCCTACGTGACATTTGGCATGGATTAAAAATAAATGAATAATAGCAATGTTGTGTTAGTTTCAGGTGTATAGCAAAGTGACTTACTTATATATGTGCATATATCTATTATTTTTCAAAAATTTTTCCCATTTACATTGTTATATTATACTGACAGAGTTCAGTTCTGCTACACAGTAGGTCCTTGTTGGTTATCTATTTTAAATATAGCAGTGTGTACATGTCAGTCTCAAATTCCCTACTATCCCTCCCCCTAACCTGTGACTCAAATTCTGGCACACCAGTGACATCATGGTTCATTTTATGGTGAATCTTTCCAGGTTTTAGGAAACTTTTAATTTAAACTAATACATGTCAGTGTTATTGAGTCCATGAAGGTCAAGTGAATTGGGTATTTTTATATGCTCCAAGGATATTCTCAGTTTGGAGAAAGTCATTGGCAGCATTCCACTGAAATACCAAGGATTGGTTTGTTAAGAAGATTATTAAGAAAAGATTCTAAAACTACATTCTTCTTTTCTAAAACATTATATGTTCTTTCAAAGTTAGAATGATGTGACATGTTTCTGATAACAGGAAAAAAAATTGGAATTTAAGTCCATTGTAATCTTTTATTCTTTGTCATTCACATTTGAATGACCATCCAGGCATGTTATTTTCCATATTGTGTGTTGTTATTAATCATCAGTCTATCAGTACACCATCAATAAACTAAGAATTGCTATGCAGATGGATCTAGAGAGTTCAGTCACTGATGTGTGACTAACCTCTTTCTTTTAGTCTTCACGTGAATGATCTCAGTGCTGCAAAGAAATCCAGCCCAGTGTGCTATCTCTGGTTTATCACAGGCCTGAGCTTGGGCACAGCTCCAGCCCTGGAAGTGACTCATCCCAGGACCTATTAAGCTATGAAATGTGAGTCCTTGTGTCACTTTCCTGCTTGAAGACATCCATTTGTGCTTATTTCCATCCTTCAGTGGATGAATTGATATGGAAACTTAAATACGTCGTTTGTTTTCTCATCCATTCCTTTGTAGCAGTTGTGGATTCACTTCTGATGCCAGATTGAGTCCAGGGCGATTTTAAACTCTAATAAAGCAAGGAAAATCTCTTCTCCTGGTTCAATTTTTTTTTTTTTTTTACATGTTTGTTCATATGCAGCAGTTGGGGGAGAAATGAAGTCTGTGGCTCATTTTCAAGGGAGGAATCCAATTTGGTTTTTATGGATGTTGCTGTCACTGGTCCAACATTGCTTTATTCTTTCACCAAGGATACAGCTTTGGGTTCACTGCTGTGCTGTTGCCGCTAATGTAGATCTCTCTGGCTATTAGGGTTGTGAGCATTTCCGTTTTTATATATTGGAATAATTAGCCCTCCTGACCATATCTCAGAAAGTGTCTGGATTGGAGGATTAGGATAAACATCTTCAGTCAGGCTTTCTGAGGTGATCAATGTGGGGCGTTAGCATCTCATTTGGTGCATTTTTATCAAGGCTATGGGGTTTCCTAGCTGTCCCTTTGAAGAGGCTCTCTTTCATTTCTTAAATCACCAGGGCTGGGATTAAATGACTGGGACAAAGTTAAAGAGCCTTTTTCAAGCAATTTATATGTTCAAGGTCCTGCCTAATCACAGTCTCTGTCTGAGTTCTTTTCTAAGCATCTGTGAGTGGGTATGGACTTGTTTCACCTTTGCATCCTAAGAACTACAATTCTTAGGTATCTCAAAAACACCCATTTCCCCAATACAACTTTGATGCCTCTTAGAACTGACTAGGCTTGGTATTTTGAGGGTAGACCCCATGCCCTTTATTCCATGTGTTTTTTCTCTCAACAAGATATTTATAAATCACTAGCTAGTTATCAGATGAGGATCCAGTAATAAGCATAATAGGTAAAAATTCATTCCTTTTAGTTAAGCAAATAGGCAATAAGCAAACAAATTAGGAGGAAAATAGCAGCATTAGTGGAAAGTGCTCTGAGAAAAATAAACCAAAGTCTTATAATAAATTTTATAATAGAGGGTGGCACTATTTGAAGTGAAACCTAAAAGACAAAAAGATCTGGATGCAGAGAGATCCTAGCATCCCCACCCCTTGACCACCTGTGTGACCTAAAGCAAGATAAATATATTTTTTGAGTTATGGTTTTTATTGCTATTATCTGAGGATAGGTTCTAATAGGTAATAAGTTAATGCATATAAAGCACAATGCTTTACACATAAAAAGCACTTAAACACTGTTCCAACATCATTATTATTATTAACAATATTATTATTATTGCCCCTATTAAGACAAATAGATTTTATTCTAATTCAAAATAAAATCATTGACATATTTTCAGCATGGGGCCATGTGAATTCTTAACAAGTCTTAACTGTGTGCATGCTAAGTAGTTCATTTCACATTCTATAATTCTCCTTCTGATATTTCTAGGTAATTTAAACCAGCTACTCCATGGCTACCTGGTTTGTAAGTTTTCATTGCTGAGAATACAAAATGTAAGACATGGATCTTGATTCCAAATATACTGCTGTTGAAGATTTTATGAAGTTTGTTTGTAATCTTTTCTGTAGACTGTATCAAATTAGCTCCTCATCTTGACTGGCAATGCTTATTTCAGCCTTCTTTTTTTCATGAAGAATTATATTAATGAAGAAATGTAAAAAACTGCAATAGTCAACCATATAGCATTGGTTAAATAAATTATAAGCATGAACACCTCCACCAATAAATTGAAATAAGGCTGTATAACACATTACAATGATATGATAGATTTTATAAAAACAAATTAGGTTATGCAAAAATTCTGAAGAAGATGCTTCAAAAAAGTGACAGTGACTAAGTCTGAGTAGTGGAATGGTAAGTTTATAGATTAATTTCCTTCTTTGAACTTTTCTGTATTTTGTGAATGTCTCAAGAAAAGTATGCATTAGTTTTGCAATCCAATGAAATAAATTAATTACAAGCAAGGTTATAGAAAATAAGGAGATTCACAATCCCTACCAAAATAAAAGCAAAGAAAATGACAGTGGATTATATAACTTAACAAGATATATTTCTAAGATAAAATACGGCCCAAATTTTCAACTAAATTCTGATATCTCCCATAATCTTAGGACAATAAACTGTATTTCCAGGAGACATAGAAAATACCCTCCGGTTAATATGCATTGTCTAATCATTTTCCAACTCAAGATCATACAGACAGGAAATTATCTGATGACACACTTCTTCCAAAGTCTCTACTTATTTCCCTACATTGCACATGTCTATATTTATGTTGTCAAAATAGACTTGAAAAGGAGACATGAGAAGAACATTCTAATCTGTCCATATCATCCTACTCTGAAAAGTGAAAGTGAAAGTGAAGTCGCTCAGTCGTGTCGACTCTTTGCAACCCCGTGGACCTGTGTAGCCTACCAGGCTTCTCTGTCCATGGGATTCTCTAGGCAAGAATACTGGAGTGGGTTACCATTAGGGATCAAACCCAGGTCTCCAGCATCAGAGGCAGATGCTTTAACCTCTGAGCCACCAACTGCTCTTCAATCCTTCTATACCCTGAGACTGCACTTCTGTTACAGTCAGTAGGGCATAAATTGTTCTCACTAGCAACTCGGCTACATGAAGCCTGAGATGTGGTCTAACTCAGCCTCACGCCAATGGAGCCTATGTGGTACATTGCCTATAAATACTGCATAAATGCTTGTAGAATTCAGTGAGTTGCTTCCATTTTCTTTTAGTCCCCTCTAGATATCATTGGTATAGATGCCATTAAATTCTTAAACTCCAGATTCCAAAAGAACCTGAGAACCAAGTTGCTCATTTTCTGAAGGGAACTTTTATATCTTTGCAGCTCCTCCTCCATGGGATTCTCCAAGCAAGAGTACTGGAGTGGGTTGCCATTTCCTTCGCCAAACATTTCAAGGATTGTCTTGCTTTCTGGATTTCTTTCCTTGTTTAGAAAATGTTGGCAATGAAACACTTTAGAAAGCAGTCTGATGTCTGGCAAAATCTTTGTTTTCTTACCTGTAGAAGAAATTAAACTCTCAACAAAAGCGCATTTCTCCACTATCAGTCCTAAATACAGAAGTTCAATATAAATGAGTATCTTAGGATCCCTTAAAAAGGAGATTAGAGAAGAAGGTGAGGTCACATGACAAGATTTCCACTAGGTCTCAGCCCTTTCCTTTAGCATCTGGAAAAGCTGAATAACAGATAAAGCATAGGACTTGGGCTATCTTAAAAAAAAAAAAAAAAAAACTTGTGGGTAATTTTAATCATTTGCTCAAGTCTTTAAATATCTTGTATAGCTTTTAGGCACAAAGCAATCTTCCTATAGAGAAACAAACCCAGGATGTGGTTACAAGGTAGAGTTTTACCTCTTTGTGTTAAAGTGCCTTAATGATCAAGAAAAAAAAAATAGATTTGCATGCATGCTACTTATGGAAACCACTTAACACAATAGTTACTCAAGACAAACTTCAGCGCAAATGGATATAACCGGTATGATGAGTCATCCTATGTGGTTTAAAGCTACCACAAGTGAATTTCTTTTAATTCAGCCTTCATGGGCCCAGAACAGCTTTTATAAGACTTTGAGAATAACCATGGCATTGACAAAATACACTTCACTGTGTATGTTTGACTGAATCATTTTTAAATGATTCAGATAAGTGGCCTGTGAATGCCAAAGCTTCTATGGAAATCAGCCTGGATATTTCCCTTTTCTCTCCAGGTCTCATGTCATAAGATACACACACACACACACACACACACAGAGTGACATCATCTTAGGATCTGAGTAAACACAGTCAGAATAGAAATATAATTGGCAACAGAATGTTCCCATGTAAGCACATTAGTGGTGCTTACATAATCTTTTGGCATCAAGTCACTCCCTGGAGTAAGAAGTATGGTTTTCTGTCTCAGTTTCATACCTTAAGTTTGGAAAAACCCTTCCGATCATTGAAGAACGGTGTAGTGTGAGATGTTTATTACTAAACTGTTTATGTCTTGGTTGCTTTTCTTAAAACTATTTGGAGATGCCCTGAAAAATTTAAACTATGTGTGGGAAAACCTGGTCTGATTGTCATTATCATGCCTTGGCAGTCATTACGAATTGATTCTGGCATTTACTTCTGTTGACATCAGAAAAGATGAGAACACTTCTCAAAAAAGTGCTCTAGGAAGACATGGCAAATCAATGAGAATCATCTTGGAAAATAAAATATACTTTTCATTCACAGTTTCCATCAAACAACCTAAAAATCAAGGTTCTTTTTCTCTCCATAACTCATGTCATAAGATACACACACACACACACATACACACAATGAGAAGAACTAATAAAGAAATTCCCCTGAGTCACTGACTCCCTCAAATTCTGACTTAGTTTTGTTTACCACTGAGGAACTACTGGAAACAGAAATCCCACTGGCGTCGTGTCCACAGAAATCTCGCCATTCCTCAAATAATGCCTTTCATTTTTGCATATGCTCTTCACTTCCCCAGAAAAGCCCTTTACCAGGCAAACTCCACTGCTTCCTTCAAGAACAGGCCAGAATGCTAGCTTCTCAATGAAGACTGTAATTCTACTCAGCTGTTGGACACTCTGTCTACAGTGCTTTCTTGGTATTTAATTAAGTACCTAGTACTTAATTGTCTCTGCAAAAGCAGTTACATATTGCAATTTTTAGATTATGTGTTCATGTCTGTCCCTCTCCATTACTTAAAAGCAGTCATAGTTCAGATATATCTAATAGCTTACCTTTAGTATGTATTAGACATACTCCTTTAAGATTCTGGAGCCCACCTAGCTCCCATTTCGAGGTAGGTCCCAGAATGCTCTGCAGTGCTGTTTTTGACCTCTTTCGATTACTATGAAAACAAGCCTCTGATACTTGCATATTTCAAGTCCAGAATCTCCCTTGAAAATATCCTGAAAATATTATGAAAGATTTTAGCTTTTTAAAAAATGGAACTTAACAGAGAAGGTGAACAAGAAATCTTTAAGTCCTGTGATATTAATTATTTAAAGAATAGATTATCATATTTTAAAACTAAAATCATAAATTTTCCTTATGTTACTACTCTGATTATCTGCATATATCACTAAAGAAACTGTAGTCTAACTTCTTAGAGTCTTCCTTGCCCCTGGCCCCCCAGTCTTCACATGAAAGTTGATTTACACAAGTGCCTGACTGACATTTGACAATTCCCAAAGCAGTGACTTTCAATGTATGGAATTTTGCATGAATTTTCTGATGTCTAAATTTACTTCAGATGTCTGTCTTTATGTGGGTATCAATCTGTGCATACAGATTTCATACTTAACAGTACACTGGATCATTTAAAGCATCAATTACCAACTAGCCTGCAATGGCAAATGCACTTGCCAAAGGTTTAGAATAAGACCCTTTCTTTCACCTCTAACCAACACCTCTTCCCAGACAAATCACTGTTATTGGTGATCTCTGACAACAGACCTTTCCCAAGTCTGATTCTGTCATTTACTTGGTAGATTTGTTCACTGCAACATACAATCCCCTATCATCAAGTTTTCCAGATGTTTGCACAGCGGGTTCGGTGTTTTTAAAGTATCTAAATGACAGTCCCAAATGACAAATGTTCATTTTCAAAATTAAATCTTATTACAAATTACCTGCCAAGTACAATGTGTCAGGAGAGACTGAAGGAATTAGAAATTTTGTCCATTGAGAATGAATGAAGAAGAAAGAACATAGATGAGGTAAGCTATTACATATCCTGGAGGTATATACAAAGAATTTTAAATAACAGTGGTTTACTGAAAGCTGTTGTCTTAATACTAAGACTTACTTTTAAAAGGTCCATGACTACCTTTTGCTGTGAGTCAGGCTTCAGCTTTGTTAATGTAAAGAAAAATGGCTAGGAAATACAAGGGTAATCTCTAACATGAAACTTTTTTTCTCCTTTTAATCATCATCCACACAGGCACAGATTTAATATTCTGAGAAGAGAACAGGGCTTAATATAGCCATCAAAAACTAGAACTTAGTTTCCTCTTGTCTGCTTTCTAGCTTGTGGTCTGCTGTTGACCACTAACCTTTGAATTCCAGGTTCCTCATCTTTAATGTAGGAATAATTAATGACTTAAATAAATATGTTGTACAAAAAATTAAATAAATGAAAGTAATTTTTGAATGCACCTTGTAAGCTCTAAAGTACCATGGGTATATACTGCTATCAGAATAATATTAGCCATATATGAGCTACTTACTCATATCAGATGCTCTGTAAAGCTTCACACTTTTTCCAGTCTTTACAATTGTTTAAAATATGTCACATCATCTCCATTTCATAAATGAAGAAGTTGAGTCTTGTACAGAGGTTAAGTAGCAGGCCTAAGTAACTGCTAGCCTGGATTGAACAAGACTGAACCAAAATATCTGGTTTCAAAAACATGCCCCCAATCAAAATATGTCCTCTATCTCTATGCATACTACCAACCTTTAACCATTAAACCCTAATGCTCAGTGATGCCACTTTGGCTCAAAATATTTTGGAAGCACCATTAGAAATTGCCTTTAGATCCAAATTTATTGAGGCACCCAAAGCAAGCAGCCTGCTGACTCTGTAGACAACTTTTCTTTTTGACCCTAAAGAGAACTGTCTAGTCTGATCATCCTGCATTCTAGGCAGGAAGACAATGAATATCTGTTGTCGAGACTTCTATCATTTAGAAGACTCTGCAAGACTGAAATTCCGTTTCTTCATGTCTTTATAATGGTGGGTATAATATCAACTGGAACTCTAACCGCAGGATAGTTCAACTGTCTACTTACCTATCCAACTTCCAATCAACCAGAATTTTTGAGTTACTGTATCCCAGAACCAAGACTAGAAGTTGCATGCTAATAATATCTGAAGAAATGAACAATGTAAATTCTCTTGTTCTTTCCTAGGAAAACTTTTGGTCCCTGATAGAGAAATATGAAACCAGACTGACCACAGAGTCAAGGATTGCTTCATAGGACAAAATAGAACGTCTAGATTTTCCATCTTTAAAATTATAATCAGCAGCAGGAAGCAAAGCAATACCACGTCCCTGTTATAGGAATCTAAAAGCTTTTTATAGAAAGCACAGCAGCAAATGTTATCGCTTTGCTTGAGAAAACCATTTTCATTATCAGTTGCCGTTTTTTTTCAATTGATTATGACTTTTCCTTTAAAAAAATGCATTTAGGCAGAATTTTTCTATGCTTGATTTAGCCCAAGGGAAAATTTTTGGAGGGTTGAAACAGAGAGAATAGTCTGAACTGAATTCTTTCTGCTGCTTTAAAGCTATGCACACATGTACAAAATATATCACATTCTACTGAAATTTTTTTTTCTTTGCTCCTATTATTTAGAAAGAACTTAACAATGAAAAATCCAGCTTTATGGTATTACATTCCTTATTGTGTAAACAAACACAAGGTAAGGTTTTTTTTCAAGTTACTATGGTTTGAGTAGAGGGGAGGGAGGATGCTATTAAAGCAATCTCCTCTTAATTTAAAGGAGTTATGTTGGACTGAAGCCTGTTAAGAAACAAAGGATGCCCCAATTAGTGTTGCTGCTGCTGCTGCGGCTAAGTCTCTTCAGTCATGTCCGACTCTGTGCGACCCCGTAGATGGCAGCCTACCACGCTCCCCCGTCCCTCGGATTCTCCAGGCAAGAACACTGGAGTAGCTTGCCATTTCCTTCTCCAATGCATGAAAGAGAAAAGTGAAAGTGAAATCCCTCAGTCATGTCCAACTCTTAGCGGCCCCATGGACTGCAGCCTACCAGGCTCCTCCGTCCATGGGATTTTCCATGCAAGAATACTGGAGTGGGTTGCCATTGCCTTCTATGCAATTAGTGTTAAAAGACTCCAAAGTGAGTCAACAAACTTAAAGCTTGTGTTTAGTTATGGAAAACCTGAATTAATGGGGCCCATTCAAGGCGGACTATGAATCCATTTATATGTCTGGTTAAGTCTATATTTTCTTTTACCATAGAGGGAAGGCAGGGATAGAGTTTTTTTTAAATGATCAAAACTCTTTAAGATTGTTCAGAAAAAATAGCATTGATAAGAAATCTGAGATTATACCCATTATGCTGAACAAAGAGTTAGTATACCTTCAGAGTAAACACTAAGAGTTTGAGTAAAGCAAGAAATTTAGAAATCTAGGATAAAACAGCTTTTCCATTTCATAGGGGAAAAAAAGACAGTTTTAGAGCAACACTGATTTAGCAGTTGGGAGGGACCTCTGAATTTAAATTTCAATATATAAATCTCAATTTTGCCAAGTAAAATTAATAATAGATTTATCTAAAGCCAGCCCTCTTCAACCTCTGCTATATTTCTCTTAAGAAAGCATTAAATGAGAGTATTTCACTTTAGCTGAAAATCAATGGCCCTTCAGTGAAGCATACATCTCCCAAGTAATATAGACTTAATAATCATACAGTTCTGCTAGTAAGACATGAGGCCCTGGCTTTGGTGATAATAACTTCATGCAACATACAGTCTTTGAAAATACTAACACAAGAAGAAAGGATTGAAAATCTAAAGTGAGCATGCTCAAATTGTCTTTGAAATGTCAACCCAAATATTTGTAATGTAGTTAATGATGATAATATGGAAATAAGGAGTAAATAATATTTAATTACCACTTGCCATAGGCCAGACATTTTTTAAATACATGCATCATCTCTTTAGCTTTTCTTAAGAACCCTGTGACTTTGTTTTACTACCTATACTTTCAGAGTACACTTAAAGAAGTAAGATCTATTGATACACATGGAGATATATGTAAAAAATTAAAGATGGATTAAAATATTTAAGTGTATACTTATCTATGACCTCTTGGTAAATGAATCAAAAGGTATCATAAATTTTATCTCCTTGGAAATTTCTTTGTTTGTATACTGATAAAATTATATTCATCTTTTGTTGTGTTGATTATAAGGATGAATAAGATATAACCCTTGCCCTTCAGTATCTCACAGTTTGAAAAGGGGATGTAATGTGCATCAAAAATCCAAATATAATTCATGGTGGTTTGTTGTAAACTCTGTAACACAAGTGTGTTGAAAGCTATGCGTAGCTAGAAAAAAATAATCCTTAGAGCTGGAGACTGAATTAGAGAAAAGAAAGATCAGAGAAGTATCCTTATAGAAAGCCGTTGAGTTGGGTTTGGAAGGTGGATAAAGTTTCAACACACAAATATGAGAACCTTGGAAATACTGATATGTGATGCCTTCAAGCAGAGAGTAAGTTCAGAATGCCAGTGTTGCTGGAATTTTTGACATATGAATGAGCAATAATGTTGATACAGACTAGATTATAGAAGACTTTCACTGACAATCTAAGAAGTTGAAACTTTATTTCACATTCAGTAGGGAGTTTTGTTCACTTAAATATAGTCAGTGTTCTCCTTTGGAAATATTAGTCTATCAAAACATTAAACTACTTTATCCAATGTTTTGTTACTCCTTTGCTGAATAATTATTGTCTTGTTATCATCTGCCAGCACCTACACTAGGTGATGGGGATATATGATAAATATGACTCATTTTTTGCTTTCATAAAAATTATAATAAAAAAATTAAACAAAAAGCAGTGCCATAAAACATTGAAGTGTCACATAAGACATAAGAAAGTAGGGTAGCACCTAGGAGGAATACCTTCTCTATCACTGCAATCGTAGGAAAAACATTCTATAGAAAGTGACTTCAAATTGTGTGTATGGCATGTGTGTGTAGGTTTATTGGGTGGGAGGGTCTGTCAATAAATCTACACACATGGAAAGACTCAGAGTGGAAATTGTATTTTTAGAACTTGATGCAGAGTTATTTGCTTTCTAGTCACATAGATTCTTAACAACCTCAGATACGTGTACAAAGTTCTTGGCCATTTCATCCTGCAGAGAGGGTCTGACCATCAGTCAACTTCCAAGAGAACCAATCAAGCATTATGAACAAGACCTTATGAAAGCAAATTCTGATGAATTGAATTGGCTCTCTTCTTGGACCTGGAAATGATATGGCCTGACTTATAAAAAAATATGAGCATGAATGATTCAGTGAAGCCTGAAATCAGCTCCATGACCAAGTGTGTCTTTTAGTGATCACTCATTTGCTCAGTTTTTCAGTAAGCCTTTGTTGTTTGTCAGCACCATGAAACTCACTGTACTAAGCACCTAACATCTCATTTTTAGTATAATTAGTCACCACTGTCTTTAAACATTTATCTCATTTTTCCCACCCCCGTATAACATTTACTACAATTTGAGTCTATCACTGTGAGTTGTGTATGTGAATGTCCTCAGGTAGACTGTGACATTTTGAAGGGAGGAACTGTGTCCTCATCCCTGTGTTCCATTCAGGCAATGGCACAGATACAATAGGGTTTTGGTAAATGTTTGTTGGATGGATGGATGGATGGATGGATGGAGAGAGAGAAACCTGAATAAGAAATTTCTCCTGTCCTCATGAATCCTGTAGTCTAGTGCAGATCAAACATGTATAGTTAATTAGGAATGCTTTTCAGTTCAGGTTTACTGTTGTAATACCACAATTTACCATGATCCTAAAGACAGAATAAAAAATGATATTTAGAGTTTGAAATGGTTCTCTATTCTGCATTAGTTGAAGCTTGATTTTTAAAATAAATTTATTTATTTTAATTGGAGGTTAATTACTTTACAATATTGTATTGGTTTTGCCATACATCAACATGAATCCGCCACAGGTATACACGTGTTCCCCATCTTGAACCCCCCTCCCGCCTCCCTCCCCGTACCATCCCTCTGGGTCATCTCAGTGCACCAGCCCCAAGCATCCAGTCCAGGTTCGAAGCTTGATTTTTTTAAGTCTCCAAAAGTACTGATTTCTGAGTTTTCTATTTAAACTCATCATCAAAAAAAAAAAAAAAAGCCCCAAATCCCCCATTAAACTATTTTAATATGCCGTTCCTTTTCTTCAAGTTAAATGAAACTGAGGGAAATAAGAACAGATTAGATATTTTAGAGACTGTCTACAATAAACATTAATCCAAGAGCAAAACAGAAACATTACTTTGCACACAAAGGAATTAACATCAGTTCTAACTCCTTTATTCAGTGGTCACATTTGATTGTCAGTTTCCTGAAAATACTGCCATATTTTTTCTTTCCATTCAGCAAATTCAGCACATGTTTGTTGACTACGCTATGCTGTAGACATTGGTCATTTGACCAGGCATAACAGATTCAAAAACTTCAATAGAATAGTCTACATAGTCTTGTGTTGCTCAATAACTTTAGTTTGACAAAAATAAGTGAAATTTTTCTTACTTTCTTATGCATTATTGAGGAAGTAGATCTTTATTTTTCATGACAGAAAAGTGATTCAATAATACAAAGCATGTTTTCTCCCTTTAAAATTGGGGATGTTAATTGTAGAATATACCCTAGAAGTTAGGAAATTGCATGATGTGACATGAAGGAGATAAAAAAGTTGGAAATAAACTAAGCTTAGATCCCAGATATCCTGCTACTCTGTATGATCTGGGGGAAAATTCCTTAAGCTTAGTGAGCTTCAGATGCCTTGTGTGTAAAAAGATAATAATAACAGTTTTGCAATATTGTTATGATTTTATTGCTAGAATTTTATAGTAGATATAAAAATACCAGACATTATTCTAGTATATGGTAAACTATCATTCATGGGTAATTATTGTGTGGAAATAATAGCTAAACACTTGACCTGAATTTCCTTATTTTAGGTATTTCCCCAATCCTATGAGGCAGATTCTGCATTTCTAATTATTGTAAATGAGAAAACTGATATGAAAGAAGGTACAATTTGTCATAGATCATAGAGCTAATGCATACCAGAACTAAGATTCAAATCCAGTTATTGATAGGATATGATTAAAACATAATGTTAACATTTTTGAGCCTTCTATTTTTTGCCTTCCTTCTGCCAAATAAAAATAAATCTGGACTTAGTCAGTATAACTTTCTTTGGAGGGGGAATGTGATGTAGGAGAGGACTAGTACAATGGGGAGAATGGGACCATAAAAACATCAAGTGTGTCTAAGATTAGGCAAAGAAAGAGTTTATTTTATAGAGAGGAGGAAACCAATGTGGGCTGCAGGTTGTATGATCTGATATTAGATCATCCTGTTCTCAGGAGGAGGCCATGTACTGGTTCAGGCTAAGGGTGGGTCAAACTTCAGGGACCTGGGGGAGGAGAGAAATTGAACTGAAGGTTGAACTGCAAACATTTTGTTACAACTGATTACTGTCAAAAAGCAACTCAACTAATTATTTATGAGGCAAACATGAGAAATTTAGAATCTGTCTAATCATAGGTTGGGGCTTCCCAAGTGGCTCAGTGGTAAAGAATCCTCCTGCCAATGCAAGGAGATGGATTCCATCCCTGGGTGGGGAAGATCCCGTGGAGGAGGAAATAACAACCCATTCCAGATTTCTTGCCAGGAAAATTCCATGGACAGAAGAGCTGGGAGGGCTCCAGTCCATGGGGTTGCAAAGAGTGACTGAGCATGCATGCACAAATGAACTAATCATAGGTAAACAGAGGGGAATCCATGAATCTTCAGTTCAGTTCAGTTCAGTTCAGTTCAGTCGCTCAGTCGTGTCAGACTCTTTGTGACCCCATGAATCGCAGCACACCAGGCCTCCCTGTCCATCACCAACTCCCGGAGTTCACTCAGACTCACGTCCATCGAGTCAGTGATGCCATCCAGCCATCTCATCCTCAGTCGTCCCCTTCTCCTGCCCCCAATCCCTCCCAGCATCAGAGTCTTTTCCAATGAGTCAAATATTCGCATGAGGTGGCCAAAGTACTGGAGTTTCAGCTTTAGCATCATTCCTTCCAAAGAAATCTCAGGGCTGATCTCCTTCAGAATGGACTGGTTGGATCTCCTTGCAGTCCAAGGGACTCTCAAGAGTCTTCTCCAACATCACAGCTCAAAAGCATCAATTCTTCGGCGCTCAGCTTTCTTCACAGTCCATCTCTCACATCCATATATGACTACTGGAAAAACCATAGCCTCTTGACTAGACAGACCTTTGTTGGCAAAGTAATGTCTCTGCTTTTGAATATACTATCTAGGTTGGTCATAACTTTTCTTCCAAGGAGTAAGAGTCTTTTAATTTCATGGCTGCAGTCACCATCTGCAGTGATTTTGGAGCCCCCCTTATACTGTTTCCACTGTTTCCCCATCTATTTCCCATGAAGTGATGGGACCAGATGCCATGATCTTTGTTTTCTGAATGTTGAGCTTTAAGCCAACTTTTTCACTCTCCTCTTTCACTTTCATCAAGAGGCTTTTTAGTTCTTCTTCACTTTCTGCCATAAGGGTGGTGTCATCTGCATATCTGAAGTTATTGATATTTCTCCTGGCAATCTTGATTCCAGCTTGTGCTTCTTCCAGCCCAGCGTTTCTCATGATGTACTCTGCATAGAAGTTAAATAAGCAGGGTGACAATATACAGCCTTGACATACTCCTTTTCCTATTTGGAACCAGTCTGTTGTTCCATGTCCAGTTCTAACTGTTTCTTCTTGACCTGCATATTGGTTTCTGAAGAGGCAGGTCAGGAGGTCTGGTATTCCCATCTCTTTCAGAATTTTCCACAGTTTATTGTGATCCACACAGTCAAAGGCTTTGGCATAGTCAATAAAGCAGAAATAGATGTTTTTCTGGAACTCTCTTGCTTTTTCCATGACCCAGCAGATGTTGGCAATTTGATCTCTGGTTCCTCTGCATTTTCTTTTTGTGTGTGTGTGTGTGTGTGTGTGCATTTTCTAAAACCAGCTTGAACATCTGGAAGTTCATGCTTCATGTACTGCTGAAGCCTGGCTTGGAGAATTTTGAGCATTACTTTACTAGCATGTGAGATGAGTGCAATTGTGTGGTAGTTTGAGCATTCTTTGGCATTGCCTTTCTTTGGGATTGGAATGAAAACTGATCTTTTCCAGTCCTGTGGCCACTGCTGAGTTTTCCAAATTTGCTGGCATATTGAGGGCAGCACTTTCACAGCATCATCTTTCAGGATTTGAGAGAGCTCAACTGGAATTCCATCATCTCCACTAGCTTTGTTCGTAGTGATGCTTTCTAAGGCCCACTTGACTTCACATTCTAGGATGTCTGGCTCTAGCTGAGTGATCATACCATCGTGATTATCCAGGTCATGAAGATCTTTTTTGTACAGTTCTTCTGTGTATTCTTGCCACCTCTTCTTAATTTTTCTGCTTCTGTTAGGTCCATACCATTTCTGTCCTTTATCGAGCCCATCTTTGCATGAAATGTTCCCTTAGGATCTCTAATTTTCTTGACGAGATCTTTATTCATTCCCATTCTGTTGTTTTCCTCTATTTCTTTGCATTGATCGCTAAGGAAGGCTTTCTTATCTCTTCTTGCCATTCTTTGGAACTCTGCATTCAGATGCTAATATATCTTTCCTTTTCTCCTTTGTTTTTCACCTCTCTTCTTTTCACAGCTGTTTGTAAATCCTCCCCAGACAGCCATTTTGCTTTTCTGAATTTCTTTTCCATGGGGATTGTTTTGATCCCTGTCTCCTGTACAATGTCACGAACCTCATTCCATAGTTCATCAGGCACTCTATCTATCAGATCTAGTCCCTTAAATCTATTTCTCACTTCCATTGTATAATCATAAGGGGTGTGATTTAGGTCATACCTGAATAGTCTAGTGGTTTTCCCTACTTTCTTCAATTTCAGTCTGAATTTGGTAATAAGGAGTTCATGATCTGAGCCACAGTCAGCTCCTCATCTTGTTTTGTTGACTGTATAGAGCTTCTCCATCTTTGGCTGCAAAAAATATAATCAATCTGATTTTGGTGTTGACCATCTGGTGATGTCCATGTGTAGAGTCTTCTCTTGTGTTGTTGGAAGAGGGTGTTTGCTATGACCAGTGCATTTTCTTGGCAAAACTCTATTAGCCTTTGCCCTGCTTCATTCCATATTCCAAGGCCTGTTACTCCAGGTGTTTCTTAACTTCCTACTTTTGCATTCCAGTCCCCTATAATGAAAAGGACATCTTTTTGGGGTGTTAATTCTAAAAGGTCTTGTAGGTCTTCATAGAACCATTCAACTTCAGCTTCTTCAGCATTACTGGTTGGGGTGTAGACTTGGATTACTGTGATATTGAATGGTTTGCCTTGGAAACAAACAGAGATCATTCTGTCATTTTTGAGATTCCAAAAATGCAGTACTTGAGATTCCATCCAAGTACTGCATTTTGGACTCTTTTGTTGATCATGATGGCTACTCCATTTCTTCCAAGGGATTCCTGCCCGCAGTAGTAGATATAATGGTCATCTGAGTTAAATTCACTCATTCCAGTCCATTTTAGTTCACTGATTCCTAGAATGTCGACGTTCACTTTTGCCATCTCCTGTTTGACCACTTCAAGTTTGCCTTGATTCATGGACCTAACATTCCAGGTTCCTATGCAATACTGCTCTTTACAGCATCAGATCTTGCTTCTATCACCAATCACATCCAGAACTCGGTATTGTTTTTGCTTTGGTTCCAGCCCTTCATTCTTTCTGGAGTTATTTCTCCACTGATCTCCAGTAGCATATTGGGAACCTACTGACTTGGGGAGTTCCTCTTTCAGTATCCTATTGTTTTGCCTTTTCATACTGTTCATGGGGTTCTCAAGGCAAGAATACTGAAGTGGTTTGCCATTCCCTTCTCCATGGGACCACATTCTGTCAGACCTCTCCTCCATGACCCACCCATCTTGGGTGGCCCCACAGGGCATGGCTTAGCTTCATTGAGTTAGACAAGGCTGTGGTCCTAGTATGATTATATTGACTAGTTTTCTGTGATTATGGTTTCAGTGTGTCTGCCCTCTGATGCCCTCTTGCAACACTTGCCATCTTACTTGGGTTTCTCTTACCCTGGACGTGGGGTATCTCTTAACGGCTGCTCCAGCAAAGCACAGCTGCTGCTCCTTACCTTGGATGAAGGTTATCTCCTCACTGCCGCCCCTCCTGACCTTGAACGTGGAATATCTCCTCTAGACCCTCCTGCGCCTGCGCAGCCACTGCTCCTTGGACGTGGGGTTGCTCCTCCCAGCCGCCGCCCTTGGCCTCGGGCGGGGGTAGCTCATCTCGGCTGCTTCTTTGCACTGGCTATTCTCTAGAACACAGAAAGGTAGGAAGAATTCTTAACCTTCATTTTTTTCCAGACTCATGGGGTTCAGGCAAAGTATCACATTGTCACTTTCCACTATTTAGACAATGTGTTGACGAGATTAGCTTTGGAAGAGTCCCTGGATGAACTTGTGACCTCCCTAGTCTGGGTTGTTAATCAAGTCAGTATGTTTTAGGAATTCTTTGCTACAGAGGTTTAACTAGTAACAAATAGTAATGCATTCAATTTTGAAACATACATCCACGGTTTGAATCAAGTCACTTTTCTGCTTGAAGCTTAGTTTCATTACCTGCTAAATGAAGTTGGATTGAACAAATCCTCTCTTACCTTTGACCTTCAGAAATTTATGGATCCAAAAACATTTGTCCAATTGCCCTGTGTCCTGGTGGCTCAGAGGGTAAAGCGTCTGCCTGCAATGCAGGAGACCCAGGTTCAATCCCTGGGTTGGGAAGATCCCCTGGAGAAGGAAATGGCAACTAACTCCAGTATTCTTGCCTGGAGAATCCCATGGAGAGAGGAGCCTGATGGGCTATAGTCCACGGGGTCACAAAGAGTGGGACACGACTGAGCGACTTCACTTTCACTTTATATGTGGAATCAGAGACTGAATCATGCTTTATTCTTCCTCCCAAGACTCAGGGAGCATCAGCACAGGAACCACTTAGAAATACTCTGGCTTTGGATGTCTGTAGACTGTCTATAGCTCTTTCATCAGCAATTCAGAATAATGCTATCCAGATTGCTTTTGTCTTCCATGCTTCCAATCAATCGTTTGTTCTTCTTGAACCTGTAGTATCCCTTTTACAGTGCCTTGCATAAATGGGGTGATTCTTTGATTGCCTCTTCAACTCTTCTGATTTTCTACATTTTCCATTCAGTCTCTGAAATTTTTTTTGGTGTCATGAAAACTCAGTTTTGGGTGTTGTTTCAGGCCTTCCCAAAGACCAAGTTCATTTTCCTACTTAATATTCAAGAAACATTCTTGAAAGGTATCTCTTTCAGAGAAAGCCCATGAAACTTACCAGTACTCAGCTGATGACTTTCTTCAGACTCTGCTGTGTCTCTGCATTGGATTCTTAGTATCAACTGCTTAAAGCGGGACTCTGTGGGTCTTTTTTATCACCCAGTGTCTTGAGAGTAGCATGGCAATAGATATAAAACTTACTCAATTACCAAACCTTTAGACACACTTAGTTTTTTTAATGTATAATGCTACTAATAACATACGAATGTGATACTATAAATATGGGTGGTAGCCTAAAGTGAACTTTATTGAAGTAAGAGTAAATAACGTTAATAGGATAGGGTATCTAAATTTTATTATTATTTTGCCAAAATTGGAAAACATTGAGTACAATTTTGGTGGATTATGACATGTAAGAAGGAGAGTTGGAGAAGGAAATGGCACCCCACTCCAGTACTCTTTCCTGGAAAATCCCATGGACGGAGGAGCCTGCTGGGCTGCCGTCTATGGGGTCTCACAGAGTCGGACACGACTGAAGTGACTTAGCAGCAGCAGCAGAAGCAACAGGGAGAGTGGAAGTACTTAAGTAGAGCAGAATGGAAAAGACCGAAATCCAAAGAGCAGGAGATGGGTCAGTATCTCTACAATCTTGAAAAAGTTATTCATCTTAGTTCTCTTGACTGTAAGATACGGACAATAATTACCTTAACAAACTGCATAAGGAAATAAATAAAATAATGTGTGTAAAGCACCCTTAATGCCATCTATCTGTTAATATATGGTAGACGTCCATTAGGGCTTCCCAGGTGGCTAGTGGTAAAGAACCCACCCGACAATGCAGGAGACATAAGAGATGCAAGTTCCATCCCTGGGTCAGGAGGATGCCCTGGAGGAAGGCATGGCAACACACTCCAGTATTCTTGCCTGGAGAATCCCATAGACAGAGGAGCCTGGTGGGCTACAGTCCATAGGGTCAGACATGAGTCAGACATGACTGACATGACTGAGCAAGCATTCACAGACATCCATAAATGTTGGAATTGTTGAGGTTAATATCATATAGTTGGTTAAAACTGACTTACCAACTGGACTTAAAAAACAATATTCACTAGTCAGAACTGTTGTTAAACTCAGGAGGTAGGATCTGCAATCACTGAGTTCCTAGTGTGGACCACTTCATGGGTTTTAAGAGAAATATTTCCTATGGAAAGAGAAACATGACAGAGATCTGAAGAGTTATATTTACAAATAGTTTTCACGTTAAGGTGGTTAAAATGGTTCTTCATTTCCTCATCACAGTCAGCATTTTCTCTCTTTTTGTGAGTACCTGCCCTACTAATATCATTCTTGAGTATTTCTTACTTCCCATTTAACACTTACTAGACATTACTTTGCCAACAAAGGTCCATCTAGTCAAAGCTATGTCTTTCCAGTAGTCATGCATGGATGTGAGCGTTGGACTATAAAGAAAGCTGAGGACCAAACAATTGACGCTTTTGAACTGTGGTGTTGGAGAAGACTCTTGAGAGTCCCTTGGACTGCAAGGAGATCCAACCAGCCCATCCTAAAGGAAATCAGTCCTAAATATTCATTAGAAGGACTGATGCTGAAGCTGAAACTCCAGTACTTTGGCCACCTTGTGCCAAGAGCCGACTCATTAGAAAAGACCCTGATGCTGGGGAAGATTGAAGGCAGGAGGAGAAGGGAACAACAGAGGATGAGATGGTTGGATGGCATCACCAACTCGATGTCATGAGTTTGAGTAAGCTCTGGGAGTTGGTGATGGACAAGGAAGCCTGGCTTACTGCAGTCCAGGGGGTCGCAAAGAGCCGGACACAACTGAATGACTGAATTGAAGACTTTCTCAAGGCTGTCGTATTTGGGTCATGTTTTTGGATGTAAATTATTCTCCTTTATTGTGTTAAAGCTGGGTGAGGAGACAACAATTGAGGAAATAAACACAAGGAAATCAAATTCCAAAAGAGGAAAATACCTGAAAATATAAAATAGATACAAAAGAGAGGTTAGGGATAAAATTTGAACAGATGGACTAATTTTAGTGTGACAAAGAGAAAGGAAGATTAACTTTTGCTGGTTCATTTGATCAAAGACAATAACCTGGATGATGAGCTATCTGGTTTGGAATTCTGAGGAGCACATCTGTTGGATAACTGATATCTCTCTCATTTCCTTTAAGCTAACAGAGTCCCTTAAATCTCAGTGTTGTCAAATTCTGGATTTACAAATCAAAAGGAGAAACAATAATTTTGGGGGGGGGGGGAGTTAATTAAACAAAGTAAAAGCTTTGTCCTTTGTCCGTAGGAAGTTAATAGGTTTATTTGCTTGACTGTTGCTAATATGGGAACTTGTTCACCATTGGTGGCAGTAATGGGACAGAAATTAATCAGTAGGGACCAGTTTTAAGAAACGGCTTCAGCCTCTAAGTGGTTTGCCAAGTTTCTGTTAAACATCTCACATTATTGAGGATACAAGTCAAAATCACTTATCAGCAGTTCGTCTAAATAGCAAGGAACATGTATTAAAGAGGCCATGAAGGAATTTCTAATGAGAAAAAATGCTCTTACTTTTTGAGAAATTAACTGCTCCAATAAATTGCAAAGATAAAGTAGGAAAAGTTATCATAATAATGTCTGTTGTAATAAAACTAAACTGTACAGATGATAACAGTTAAAATGCCAGAAGGCGAGTTAATGAAATACCGTTCTCTTAAAGCCTCTTTGGTCCTTACTCTGAAATATAATTCTGACACTCACATATAAAGGATATGGTGGAAGCTACATGGAGATACTGCATTTTCACATGTTCTACAGATTCATTGCCTATGAACTTTTGAATATACATAAAATTTAAAAAGCAGAGTATATTAAATGAAACTTTCAGAAAGGTGACATAAAATAATCCTAGGGCAGAAAATTGATTCTTAAAGTGTAAAAGAGTTGAAAATCTATAGGGAGAGAAATCAATCTGAATTGCCAGCTAACACTGGAAATTTTCTATCAAAGATCATACGAATGGGGCAAAGATAGAGTCACTGAAGTCTTCATAATGCAATCTGTGGATTCAGGAATGTAGGAGATGCCTGAAGCTTATGTTACGATTTTCTACAGTCAAATTTCCACACAAGTTAAAGATTGTAGCAATGCAGAGGAACTCTTAAGGATAATGAGAGAGCAGACAAACATGCAGTACAAACAAATAAATAGCATGTGTAGAAGCTGAAAAGTAGTCAAGTAGGAGAGTTTGGGGCTAAGAGTTTTACTCTGCATTGAATTTCTCTCTTATATAGTAATGACCAAATTGGCCCTGAATGATGAAAATACATGTGTATGTATATGGAGAGATAAAGAGAAGGGGAAAAGGAAGGAGAGGAGGGAAGTTCAGTTCAGTTCAGTCGCTCAGTCGTGTCCAACTCTTTGCGACCCCATGAATCGCAGCTCGCCAGGTCTCCCTGTCCATCACCAACTCCCGGAGTTCACTCAGACTCACGTCCATCGAGTCCGTGGTGCCATCCAGCCGTCTCATCCTCTGTCGTCCCGTTCTCCTCTTGCTCCCAATCCTTCCCAGCATCAGAGTCTTTTCCAGTGAGTCAACTCTTCGCATGAGGTGGCCAAAGTACTGGAGTTTCAGCTTTAGCATCATTCCTTCCAAAGAAATCCCAGGGCTGATCTCCTTGAGAAGGGACTGGTTGGATCTCCTTGCAGTCCAAGGGACTCTCAAGAGTCTTCTCCAACACCACAGTTCAAAAGCATCAATTCTTCAGCACTCAGCCTTCTTCACAGTCCAACTCTCACATCCATACATGACCACTGGCAAAACCATAGCCTTGACTAGACGGACCTTAGTCGGCAAAATAATGTCTCTGCTTTTGAATATGCTATCTAGGTTGGTCATAACTTTTCTTCCAAGGAATAAACGTCTTTTAATTTCATGGAGGAGGGAAGAGGGGAAAGCAAATCAAAGTTGAGAAAACCTTGGAAAGCCAAAACTACACACGTGCTCAGACACAAGGCTTCTCATCACATAGTAAAAGTCAAATGATCCAGGGCATTGATCAAACAGTCTGCAGGGGGGAAATACACAGAGCCATCTCCAGTTACCACGAGTTCAACAGGGGCCAGCCAAGTGCTCTATTCACATAACCATCTTCTGACTAATTAAGTAAAAACAACAACAAAAGCAGTGAAACAATTACCCACGAAATAAACGAAATTGAAACCCACCAAAACGCTTTAAGAAAAGGCATGAAGAAATAGTGCAGACCATGACAGAAACAAACCTCTCTGCTCTGAGCCATCTGTGCCACCCATCAGCTGGTAATAAAGTGACTCTGAGTAGCAACAGAAATAATCAAAGGAAGAGCTTTAAGAAGGCATGGCAACACTAATAGATTTTTTTCTGGGTTTCTGGTCTTTGTTTATGGATAATTAAAATTTGGCAAAGTGTTCAGAGGCCCATCATATGAATGCCTCCCTTGTGTTTTATTTAAGCAACAGCTTATAAAAGACTTCAGTTTACTACCATGCCAAGTAAATGCTTGCAGAAAGAGAAAACCTCCAAATGATATGTGAATTTAACATTGTAAGTTGATTTAATGTATTACAGTAAATTTTCCAACCTGACTTTTACATCAGAGTGTTTAATATGTTTGCCTGTCCAGTGAAGGCAGTTTTGATTTCTTACATGTTTGAAACAAATCTTGCTTTCAATTATGGTTATTTACTTTTACTTTATTTTAGAACTTGCTTTCATATATTCCCAAATATATCCTTATGTATCCTTGCATTTGTTGAAATTTCAATGAAGTAGAAAGTAAATAAGCTTGGCTTTATATATATAAGAGAGACCTATTCTGAGAAAAACAAGATATTTTATGGAACAGTTATGAAAACTAAAAAGCTTGCTAAACTGCCCTCATTTGTATCACATTGAGTCTACCTTCAACTATGCTCTATCTTTTTGTTAGAAACAGATTCTCTGAATATCAGTATATTAATTGGTATTCTTCAGGGGCATGCAACAGGAATCAATTTTGGATAATTTGAGCAAAAACAGAAATTTATTATGGAGATAGAATTGCTCAGTGATTCAAAGGAATAGTGTAAGAAACACGTATCAGCAAGGGTAGACAAGATAGTTCCAGGAATCTAGGTAACAAGAATTGATGGACAGTTTCTTCAAAGTTCTCTCATTGATATGAGTGAAATCTAATCATTTAAAATCTCTACGTTGCTCAGATTAGTATTCAAATTCTTGGAAGAGAACTTAGTTATGGTCTAGCTTAAACCATTTATCTACCTCTTGCCAATGGGAAGGCTAAGTTATGTTTTGGTCAGATTACCAGAACTGTAGCCAATATGAGAAATAGAACTTCTGTTATAAGAAGAAAAGGAAATAGATGCTGGGAAGACATAAAGCAATCCTATGTTTAAATGCATTCATAATCAGAAACTAGTATACAGAATGTTATGAAAAACAACATTATGAATAGTTCAGGGATAGTTTATGCTTTTTAAAATTTAATTTATAATTGTTTCATTAAAATAATGAAGGAAATTACAGTAAATGCATCCATATTGAGCCCATATTTATCATGGATACATTATATACTATGTATTAGGTACTATAGTGTAAAAAGAAGTTTCACAGCTATTATCTCATTAAATTGTTATTTATTATTTCTGTTAAAATTGATATTTCTATCTCATATTTACAGAAACTGAGGATCAAAAATTTATGTAGTCTTGTTTACTGCCATTCCATACATAATTGTGATCCATTTTTGTTTATATTTTTATTATTTGTCCATTTTGGGAGTTGCATTTTTATTTTCTATGCAGAGGGATTTCATTGAACTAATTAATGGTTAAAAAGCACCAACTTTGTTCATTAGCACTAACTTTCACTAAAGAAAAAGAAAATAAGAAACCTGAATAATAATACAGAAAAGATAAAATGCTGTCATTAGGTAACCATTGGTGTCAAAACTACATGTATAAATTTAGAACCTTATATACAGAATGATGAGTTCAACTATATATAGCAGACTGAACACACACTTGTCACCATTCCTTCCAGAAATCTCACTTACACGAGAATGAAGTAAGATATAAGACCACCTGGAGCACCACCAATAAAACAGAGAGGACAACAAATTTTTGGAGCATAGGCAGCAGAAGAGGAGTGAGGAGTTAACAAGACTGAGAAAGTAGAATACAGAAATATTTTCTCAGTTGAAGTTGTCATTTATTGTAAGATGAACCATTAGTTTGTTTCATAACGGGGAAAAAATCACTCACAAATATAATTATAAATGTGTGCTTCCAGTTAAAAATCACTCACAAATATAATTATAAATGTATGCTTCCAGTTATCTGTTATCCCAGTAACAAATTAACAAAAATTATTTTATTATTATCTCTCTCAGTCCTGGGGAAGACTGGGCCTTGATGAATCAGGGTTAGTCATTCAACTGTGACCAGATATCAGCTTGGGGTGGAATCAGCTCAAAAGTTTCTCCACTCACATGGATAATAATTACTACTCACTATCCTCTGAGACTTTCAATGGTGGCTATCGGCCAAGACACTTATATACAATTATTCTTGTAGGCTGGGCTTCCTTAGAGCATGGTAGCTGAGTTAGGAGAGCAAACATCCCGAGAGAGATGGCTGGGAAGTGCGCTATTCCTCCTTACAAACTCTCTTCAAGTTACAGAGCCCCACTTTCACCCCATGCTATTCTTTAAGGTAGTCATATAAAGTTTTAACCAGATTCCATGGGAAAAGGCATGCATTCTGTGTCTTCATGGAGGAAAGACAAGGTCACAGTAAAACAAGGATGTGTGGGATAAAAGATATTGTTGCAGCTGTTTTTGGAAATTTTAATCTTCCACAGTGCAAATAACAGTAATACAGGTCCCCCCATTCAGAAACATGAGAATAATTTTTAAAATTATCTTAGAACAAATAAACATGGTAGTGATATACAGTTGAGGAGATATTAAATGAGAAGCAAGCTAGTTTATGTTTCAGATCCTTACAAGGTTCAGGTATTTGAGGCATGGTCCTCCTTGGAAGGTCTTCTTAAGATTTATAGTAGGTATGGCACCCCACTCCAGTGTTCCTGCCTGGAGAATCCCAGGGATGGGGGAGCCTGGTGGGTTGCCGTCTATGGGGTCACACAGAGTCGGACACAAACGAAGCGACTTAGTAGCAGCAGCAGCAGCAGAACATTTGAAGAAGGAGCAGTTAAATTCACGGGGTTATTTCCTCATCCTGTAGAGCTAGGTAACTGTCTCTTTCACTTCTGACACGAGAAAACTTTCCATATTGAAGAAATTAAGCCAAGATTTTCAAGACCCTGCAGATGAGAAGCACAATACTGAAAACAAAGATACTAAGAAAAGTCTGCATACTGAACAATAAAATCTTCATACTTCTTGTCAGCTCCAAGAACTTTGGAACGGAGGCTTGTTCTTCATCCTTTCCCTTCTACTATCTTGTATAGGCAATGAATTGAAAGATTTTTCTCTGGGGTCATGAGGATGACCACTAAGCAGGTTAGGCCTAGAGAATGTGCAGCAAAGAGTGTTATCATCCCAAAGCAGTCATTCCATAGTGAAGCCTTGTCAAGCAGCTCAGTCATCTCTCCAGTGCTTTAATTTCAAATGCACGTGGGTAGCCAGCAATTATTAGATATATATGGGAAAAAAACAAAACATCTCAACATGAAATGAGAAGCAAATAGTACAGAGAAGTTTTCATAAAAAGAGGCAAACAGTGAACAAAATAGATCTTAAAATAAGCAATCAAATTACCCTGTGTCTTTAATCTTGGGGCTTCACTCGTATCTCAGTTGGCAAAGAATCCACCTGCAATGCAGGAGACCCTGGTTCAATTCCTGGGTCGGGAAGATCCCCTGGAGAAGGGAAAGGCTACCCACTCGAGTTTTCTGGTCTAGAGAATTCCATGGACTGTATGGTCCATGGGGTCACAAAGAGTTGGATGTGACTGAGCAACTTTCACTTTCAGTTTTCACTTTTAATCTTGGAGAGATAAGAGAAGATATTGTATTTCTGAAATAAGAACATAATAACATAGAAGGAAAATAGAGAACAATAAATGACTTGAAAGAATAATTTACACTAAAAATTTGAAAGAAATCTCTTTTTTAAAAAAATTATTGTGATAAAAACAGTTAACTAGGGATCTTATTCTCTTAATTGATTTTAAAGTGTAAAATATTGTATTGTTATCTATAGGTATAATGTTGTACAGCAGATCCCTAGAACTTATTCATTTTCTATAACTGAATTTTTTACATGTTATCCCTGGTGTCTCAGAGGTTAAAGCGTCTGCCACCAATGTGGGAGCCTCGGGTTCGATCCCTGGGTCGGGAAGATCCCCTGGAGAAAGAAATGACAACCCACTCCAGTACTCTTGCCTGGAGAATCCCATGGACTGAGGAGCCTGGTGGGCTGCAGTCCACGGGGTCACAAAGAGTCAGACATGACTGAGTGACTTTACTTACTTACTTACTTACTTACTTAGAAACTCCCAATCTCTCTCTCCCTCAGCCCCTGGAAACTGCTATGCATTCTTTAACTCTCTGAGTTTGACTATTTTAGATACCTCATGTAAGTGGACTCATGCATTGTTTGTCCCACGATTAGCTTATTTCACTTGTCATAATGTCTTCACGGCTATCCATGTCACATATTACAGGATTTTCTTCCCCTTTAAGGCTGAGTGATGTTCCATTGTGTGTATATAACACACTTTCCTTATCCATTCACCCATTACCTGGAGTAGGAAATGGCAAACCACTCTAGTATTCTTGCCCGGAAAATCCATGGACAGGGCTGCAAGTGGGCTATAGTCCATGGGGTCGCAAAGAGACATGACTGAGCAACTGAGCATGTGGGCTGTTTCTACACATGATTACTATGAATAACACTGCAATGAACCTGGAAGTGCTAATACCTCTTTGAGATCATAACTTCAATTATTTTGGATAAATACCCAAAAGTAGAATTTCCAGATCATGTGGTAGTTCTATTTTTAATTTTATGATATTGTTTTCCATAGTGGCTATACCATTTTGCACTCTTCTAATTTCACCAATTCTGTCTTAAAAAAAGAAAAAGAAAAAGAAACATGCTCACAGTGGTAAGGTAATATTTTATTGTGATTTTGATTTGCATTTTCCTGATTATCAGTGTCATTGAGCATCTTTCCACATATTTTTTGACCTCAACAGCAATCTTTAAGAAAGTAGAATCAAAAGGCCAACATTTTCTAAAAGTAGATAAGAAAAATTATAATAAATGATAATCCAGAAGTTTATTCATATGGCTAATATAAATTCTAGAAAAAAGAACAAGAAAAATTTAAAAGAGGAAACTGTCCAAGAAATAATTTAAGAAAACTTTTCAGAATTAAATTCTCTTTGGAAGGACTGATGCTAAAGCTGAAACTCCAATACTTTGCCCACCTCATCCTAAGAGTTGACTCATTGGAAAAGACCCTGATACTGGGAGGGATTGGGGGCAGGAGGAGAGGGGATGACAGAGGATGAGATGGCTGGATGGCATCACCAACTCGATGGACATGAGTTTGGGTGAACTCTGGGAGTTGGTGATGGACAGGGAGGCCTGGCGTGCTGCAATTCATGGGGTCACAAAGAGTCAGACATGACTGAGTGACTGAACTGAACTGAACTGGTGTACAGAATGATGATGATAAAGAAAAAGAAATTTTAAAAATGCCCACACTAAGACATATCATCATAAAATTAATGAAACTAAAATAAATTAAGATCGAAACACTCCCACTGAGGGGAAAAAAAGAAGATCATATGCAAAGCATGGAGAATCAGAATGGCAATTGACAATTTAAGCAAAACTAGAAACTAAATAACAATGGAATAATATTTTCAAAATCCTGAATTTTGTAATTCAACTCTTCTATACGAATTGCCAGTCCAGGTTCAGTGCATGATACTGGATGCTTGGGGCTGGTGCTCTGGGACGACCCAGAGGGATGGTACGGGAAGGGAGGAGGGAGGGGTGTTCAGGATGGGGAACACTTGTATACCTGTGGTGGATTCATGTTGATGAATAGCAAAACCAGTACAATATTGTCAAGTAATTAACCTCCAATTAAAACAAATAAATTTATATTAAAAAAAAAAGAATCCTATACTCAGCCAAATGTTAATCACAGATGAGGGGAGAGAAAAAAATTTTGGACAGGTATGCCAATATATTTACACAGGTCATTTTAAAGGCCACTTTTCTAGCATCTCAGAGTATCTTTCATCCAAACAAAGAGGTAAGCAAGAAAGAAGACCCAGAATTCAGGAAAGAGTAAATTCATCATGAAGAGGTAAGAAAGGCAGTCCCAGGCTAAGAGCAAGAGGCTGGTCTCAGGCAAGAGTTGAGAATGGGTGGGAGCATGGGAACCTTTAGTAACAGTGTCTCCAGGGAAATGGAGAAGCAAATAATCTAATGCGTTTATCTGTGTAAAACAGAGAATTTGAAAGTGGTTTGATATTTTTGAAGACTTTGTGAAGAAAATGTTAGGGACATAGACAATTAAGCCAAAATTAATTCAAGAAAATTATTAAAGTCTGAAAAAAAAACCAAAAGATGGAACTGGAAAAACATTTAAAATATAGTGCTTCACTTGGCTCAGGGGTGAAAAACAACTACTTAGCAAGCATAATGTAGATATTAAAAATTGCTTTATCTGAACAAATTTGATATAATTTGAATGAAAAAATGTAAAGTAGATAGCTGGGACATTTGGGTGATAAGTCTCCATATTTCATAACAGAAAGATAATAATGTCTCAACTTAGTAAATTAAGAAACAAATATTTGTATGTTATTAGAATTAGGAGTGAAGAGGAAAAGGAAAAGGTTGATGGTTTTTGCATTTGTCTTAAGTCTTGTAGTATTATTTATCTTTTAAAAATAATGCATAGGTATCACATGATAAAATTAATTTTAAAAAGATAAAAGTAAATACCTGGAATTTAGAGAAATACAGTCTAAATTTCCACTCCTCTGCTTATTACCTGTTTGCCCATAAGCAAGGTGTTTGTTTCCTATGGGCTCAGTAAAATGAAGACATTAAGAGCAGTTACTATGTAGAACACTTTGCTATGCTAAATATTTGAATATATTATTTCATTTAATCATCACAAACTCCTGTGAATTTTCATGCTCTTATTATTTCCATCTTACATATGGGAAACATGAGGAAGGAAGGGAAAGTCTGAGCAATTTGTCCAAATTAATGTAGCAAACCCAGGTAGCAAAATATCAGAAATATGCTCAACTCTTGTTATTGCAAAATTAATATGAAATGTAGATAAAAGCACATAAGCCCTGTTTGACAAAGTGAATATTCAATAAATAAAAATGAATGAGTGAATATTTGTTGAACAACTTCATTAAGTGTATTAAACACATACAATGATCTATTTTATAATGCTCATGTACTGAACTCACACAGTAGTCAACCAGGCACTACCAGAGTTTTCCTGCAGGACTTGGACACTTGGGTTGAAATATATAGCCATATAACCATGAAAGTATCTACAATCTAATAAATTAAATTACAGCAGCAGTTAACTATTAATTTATACTCCTGCTGAGTTAGAAAAAGTTTGCAGATTGTGAGGGATATTTTTCATTATGAAAGCTCAGTCAGGTAAAGAAATTCCTACAGTTAAATACTAGCCAGGAATTATGTTTTTCAAATCCGTGTGTCAAGAAAGAAATCCTCCACTGCCAGTTCTTCCTTCTCATCTTTGTACTGGATCAATTTCCCTATCGATTATGCTAATGTGCATCACATCAAGACTAGCCACCCAGAAGCGGGACTGTCTAGAATTGAAAGTCTGTTAAGGGGTATGAATGGATTTCTCATCACCCTGGTTAGATTGTCCTTTGTACAGCATTTTCAGCCATTTTTTGAAGGAGAACATGACCAAACCCAGTTTAGATTACACTTCAATCAACAGTTAATTACGATATATCCAAAAAAGTTCTGCCCTTAGAGGTTTAAAATCTTAAATGCCTCAAAGAGATTTTAAGGAATGGCAACAACAAAATTGAAAAATTTTAAACATATAAGCATCTATAAAGAATATTGTGTTAGCTATAGGTAGAATTAAAGCTTCAAAAATTTGGCTTTTGTAAAGATTTAAATGGAAGAATTGAAGGGGTTTGTTCACTGCTAAGAATTGTTTAATGACTAAGATTTGGGAAGTGTAATCTGATACACAGAAGTCTTAATTCCAAGTCCCATGTTTGTTTTTCTTCTATGCCATATTACCTTCTATTAAAAAAAGACAAGTCCTAGTGAATAGAATGTATTACAAAATCAAATTATTAAAAATTACTAAAATTGAATTTTAAGAAAGGGGATCTTCCCTCATAGCTCTGTTGGTAAAAAGTCCACCTGCAATGCCGGAGACTCCAGTTCGATTCCTGGGTAGGGAAGATTTGCTGGAGAAGGATAGGCTACCCACTCTAGTATTCTTGGGCTTCCCTTGTGGTTCAGCTGGTAAAGAATCCATCTGCATTGTGGGAGACCTGGGTTCGATCCCTGGGTTGGGAAGGGAGAGGCTACCCACTCCAGTCATGGATTGTATAGTCCATGGCCGCAAAGAGTTGGACACGACTGAGTGACTTTCACTTTAACTTCAATGTTAAAAAAAGAACACTACCACTGGCTACTCCTGTATATCTCCATGACACCTTGTTAAAAATATCCCAGGAGTTTAAAACAGCAATATGACTTTAAGCATGTCTCTGTTACCAGACATGCAAACCAATTTCCCATTACTATTCATGACTACCAAATGCTTAGAATTGGTTTTGTTTACATCTGAATCTTAAAAGAATTAATTTTGATTAAAGAAAACTGAATTAAGAAATAACCTTGATTTTAAGAGGATGGATATTAGGAAAACTTCACTTTTTATGGGAATATACATACTGCCTAAAGTTTTTTTGGAAGACATTTTCAATGAAATATACATTTCCATGTACTCATTCTTACCACTCTTAGGCAAAAGAAAGAAAATCCCATAAAATTACTGTAACACATTAGGGATACTGAACTTGAATTAGTTTTTGGTTGACCTCTTGCTGGTTATGAATGGCTTCTGGATGCTAATAAAAAATTGACTTACTGATCAGCAACTTTCATAAATACATCATGGGCAGTTTTTGAATATACTGATTCTCTTTTTCGTTCCTCCTAGTAAAAGCATTGCCAATGATTATAAAATATCTTTTAGTACTTATTCTAGTAGTTAAAATTTAGTTGGGGCTGGTGTATATTAAGAAATGTAGTTAATCTGGATCATTCAGGTTAAAATTCCTTCCTAATATTATCATGCAACTGTGATCACATTTATCAAGAAACCAAAAAAGAGGAATTCTACAAGTGTTTTCAAGATACATCTGCTTTACAAGGACATGATAGAGAAAGTATGTGTAGTATGAATACCTCATTGGGAGCTTATAATTTGAATATAGTTTATCATATGAATAGCTTCAGAGAGTTAAACACTAATATTAAATCATGTGATTCCTTGGTTCAAATGATTATAGAAAGAGAAAAACAATTAGGATATGGATAAAGTTCTTAAAGATAGTATTTGACTTTGGTCATACACCCATCCAAATATTACCATTGCTACTGTTTGGGAACATCTCCTACTGGGAGTGTTCATTGATCTAAGCAATGGTAGGTTTATGGTATTCTAACATAGAGCAGGTTGCCTGAGTATTCAGACTGGCTGGTAACTTGATAAATTGGTGAGATTGTTTATTTGAGAGAGAAATGCAAGAGGAACAGACCAGAGAGCAGGAAGATTACATCACGGTGCTCCACGGCATGCTTCTATAATTTGTATACAAGTTGGTGGGAGAGCACTGAATCAAGAAAACTTAATTTTGACAGGTCTGATGTATAGTCTATTTTGGTTAACCAAAAGGAACACATACATTTACTACATTAGAGAAATTTCCATTATTTTTCTCTCAGCCATGAAAATCGATTCTGATGTGATTACACTCTGAGCCTGCTTGATGTGCCTCTGACAGGACAAAATGGATAAAGATAGCAGGTGGCATAGAATGTGGGAAACTGTGGTTAAGCTGGACTCTGTGACAAACTGAAAATAGGAGGATTCAAATACCAATTAGGATCATTGGTGTGAAAATGGACCTAAGATAAAATAACGATGACTATGTTGTATTTAAATGGTAAGGAAAAAATTAGGTCAATGTATCAAGTAAGCGAGGGCTTTTATCATTTCATTTGTACTGTAAGATTTATTTCAAGAAGTTCAAGGCTATCATGAATTGTAACTAGTGAATATTTTATTTACCTATTTAATAAAAATATTGAACCATTATTATATGCAAGGCATTTACTTAAGAAATCTCTGTTGAGGATTATAGTTGATAACAGAAAAAGAATTAGAGACTTTGTACTAGTGGCTGAAATTTTCATTTCTACTCCCTTCCAGAGCTCTTCTCTTACTATTTATAAGACTGCCCTTACTTGTTTTCATTCATTCAATAAATATTTATTGAACATTCAAAGGCAAGACATTTGTCTTGGAATCTGGGACACAAGAATAAACAAAATAGACAGTACTTGTTCTCATGGGGTGTATAGCCTAATTGGGAATGCAAACGAGTATAAAAAAATTACAATGAAGTATGCTAAGTGCTATAATAAATATGGAACTCCGTGGAAGCACCCAGAAGGGATGCCTAATCTAGCTGGGAGTTCAGAGATTCACTAAAAGAAGTTTTATTTAAATTGAGCCATAGAGAGTGAATAATCTACTCAGTAGAAGCTATAGCTATTTAGCAATGAAAGGCTGAAATGCAAATAGGGATCTGAGGGAGGGTGTCAGGAGGAGTAAATAGTTTGCTCAGGTGTCAAGAGGGAAGAGATTGTATGACACAAGGAAACAAGATGAACTGTTTGTAGAATGTGACAGGTGGAGTGGGGGTGTAATGAGAGATGATCAGAGTGTAAACAATGGTCATTTAACGGAGGAGCCTTAGGAGAAAACTATGATGAAGGACTTTGACATTTCATCTGAAAGAAACAGGAACTGTTGGATGGTTTTAAGTAGCAAACATATATTTAAGACTTGCACTTTTGTAAATGTTCTGAGTACATAGGAGAAAATGATTTGGATGTAAAACTGATTAGGGAGAGGAAGAAAGTTAGGGGACTTTTCCAGCACTCTGGGAATGAGATGGTGGTAATCTTAACAAGAATATTGGCTGTGGGTGTAGGGAGATGTAGTAGATTTTAAAGGTTTTTGGCTTTTGATCTTTTGTTTGTTTGGAAGATGAATTGATATGATTATGTAGTCAATTGGATTCAGTTCAGTTCAGTTCAGTGGCTAAGTCGTGTCCAACTCTTTGCGACCCCATGAATCACAGCATGCCAGGCCTCCCTGTCCGTCACCAACTCCCGGAGTTCACTCAAATTCATGTCCTTTGAGTCAGTGATGCCATCCAGCCATCTCATCCTCTGTCATCCCCTTCTCCTCCTGCCCCCAATCCCTCCCAGCATCAGGGTCTTTTCCAATAAGTCAACTCTTCGCATCCGTTGGCCAAAGTATTGGAGTTTCAGCTTCAGCATCAGTCCTTCCAATGAACACCCAGGACTTGGGCAGCAAAACAATAAAGCCCATAATAAACATATTATTTGAAGCATCACCAGTTTTACAAGAGGTAGAGTTAAGTTCTAAATTCTCCATTTCCTTTTATCGAAAAAAAAAAAAAGGAAGAAAGAGAAGGTGAAGGAAGGAACAATAGAAGGAAGAAAGATACAACCAAAGAAACTATCATATATATAAACCTTGGACTAACTTAGTACAGTGAAGTCAAGTCACTCTGTCATGTCCAACTCTTTGTGACCCCATGAACTATATATATACTCCATGGAATTCTCCAGGCCAGAATACTGGAATGGGCAGCCTTTCCCTTCTCCAGGGGATCATCTCAATCCAGGGATCAAACCCAGATCTCCTGCTTTGTAGGTCATTTCTTTACCAGATGAGCCACAAGGAAGCCCAAGAATACTGGAGTGGGTAGCCTATCCCTTCTCCAGAGGATCTTCCCCACTGAGGAATTGAACCGGGGTCTCCTAAGCCCAACTTAATACTGGTAAAGCTAAAAAGCCAGGGAGAAACCAGAATTGCTATAAGGTCAATGGCTGTGATCTCGTGGGGCATCAGCAGTAGTATTAAAGCCATAAAAAACTGTAAGAGGCTAACAGAGAGTTTGAGTGTCCAGTGTTGAAGCCAAAGTACTCTGAAAGGACTGAAACGCTTCCAGGTTTCTAGAGTCCATTGACTACGAACACAAAAACTTCCTAAATCTATGTTCATAGAGTTGTAATTCATTAAATTCAAACAACAAATATAATTCAACAGAAGAGAGCAATCCCTCATGTCTGAGCATCAAAAAGAAGGAAAAAGAACAGGAATTAAACCAAATACTCCTCCAGTTAATGGAAATTTTAGACACAGAATAGAGAAGTACGTTTGCTTGAGATATAATGAGATACAAACTGCAATCTTAAAAGTCTTCAATTTAAAGTGTATTAGAAGTCAACAAGTAACATTTTAAACAGCATAATTCTAAACCTAAACATATAGTGTTTGGAGTAAAACTTTCAATTGACTATATTAATAGCAAAAGAGTTACAGCTGAAGAGAGAATTAATGAAGTAGAATGTATGTCCAAAAGTAGTTAATAGGAAACAGAGAACAAAAACATGGAAAATATGAATGCATGTTTGCAAGATGTAAAGGGTAACATGAGCAGTATCAATATACGTGTAACTCAATGTCAGATATAAAAAGAGAAACTATTTAAAGCAAAAATAGATTTTTAAAATTTTGACAAAAAAAAAGATCCCCAATTCCAGGAAATGATAAATATAATATAAATGACAAATACAAAGAAATCAAAAGTTAAAAACATAGTGTGAAACTATAGAAGAATAAAGACAGAGAGAAACCTTTAACAGTCTAAGAGACTTGGTCATTGTTTAATAGTGTTGCTATTTTGATGATTAATTTATTTAACTTTATGAACTGTTTCTCTGAACCTTGAGAATTCTAGCAGCTCATGCACAGGCAACAAATAGCAATCCAAGTTATGGTTCGCAGACATACACTTTTCTTGGCTCGGCATAATCTTTTGGGCACTTCTCTGAACTAAGCACTGAGCTCATTATTCCTACTTGCTGTTTCATTCAGTCCTTCTGACAACCCTCTGAGGTGGACATTGCCATCCTCACTTGAGAGACAGGATGTCTAGTCTTGAGGTGGTTTTATGATTTGTTCAAGGTTGTGTAGCTAGAAATGACACGGTGTTAGTCACCCAGTCGTTTCTGACTCTTTATGACCCCTTGGACTTGTAGCCCACCAGGCTCCTCTGTCCATGGAATTCTCCAGGCAAGAATACTGGAGTGGGTAGCCATTCCCTTCTCCAGGGGCTATTCCTGACCTAGGGATAGAACCCGGGTCTCCTGTATTGCATGCAGATTCTTTATCATCTAGAGGCAAAAATCCCTGACTTCTGACTCCAGACCCATGTTCCTCTGAACATTGTCTCTTGTATAAAATAAATTAAATAAAAGTTGAAAAGTGGCACATCTTTTATTCCTTATTATAGGAGCCCTGCATTAGAATATCTTCCACTTAAGAAGTAGGTATCATCTTTCTATAATCCTAAAACTTAAAATAATTTAAATAGTTAAAATGCCCTCAAAGAGAAAGAGCAGATGACTGACATGAATAATTAGAGCACCGTTGGGTGTCAGAGATTAGTTGCAAGATCTCTTCAAAGTGCTGAGGAAAATAACTGCTGACTTAGGGTAGTATAAGCAGCAAAATACACCTTTGAACAAAAGCATGAAATAAAACAGTGTAAAGGTGAATAAAACTGAGACATTTCCAAAAAACATAAATAAATAACTACAGAAAACTCTATAGAATGTATATAGGGAAGAAGGAAAGCCAGATGGAAACATAGCACATACACATTATGTAAGTCAGAAGGAAAGTGATCATATTTAAAGAGTTCTTGGTTCTTAAATTGTTATCAAAGAGAATTAAGATATTGATTAATTTTAGGCTTTCTAAAATTAAATGGGAATGATAAAATTTTAAGGATATGTAGAAAAAGAAAATATGGAATAAGGAAAAATATGAATTTAAATTTTAAGGAAATAAGCACAATAAAAAGAAAAATATGAATTAAGAAGTGAAATGAAAGAAAAAGACTCAGTATATCTTAATCACAGAAATAAATATATGTGTTATACCCATAAGAGACAGAAATTATAAAAATGAACTTTAATGTGCAACTATACACTGTTTATAGAGACATGGCTAAAAATTAAAGATACAGAAAGACTTAAAAGTAAAATGAGAGAAAATATATACAAAAATACTAAACTAAAGAAAGCTGACATAACTATTTTAGTTTTAAAAGTATATCTTAAGATCAAAAACATTGTTAAACATACTGTCCCTAATTTAATGATAAATTGATGATACAAGGGTAAATATACCAGGATTCTCTAATAATTATATATTATATGATTCTATAAAACTATTTCATAATAAGTAAATAAAATGTTGATAAAGCTAATGAGAAAAGTTAACAAATTCTTCACGCTGTGACAAATTTGACATACTCTTCTTAAGTCTTGACAGATTAAACTGGAAAAGATCATCAGTAAAAATGCAAAAAAGTTTAACTAAATTCTAAATCTGAAGTTAATGGATTTATCTGTATAAAATACAGATGGAAATCTGAATCCAAAAATAAGATAATATGATTTTTTCTCAAACATCTTAGACAATTACAAAAATTATATCCTAGCTCTAATGTAGTTTTCAACCCATTTCAAAATATAGCAAGATAAAAAGACCATATGCTCTGACCACAAGTCCATTAAGAGCTCACAGACATTAGGAGCATACCCACTTCTGAATAGCTTGTGTATTATTAAAAAAAATTATTTCTAAATAATAACAAAAACTGTATATTCAAACTTTTAGAAAGAAATTTATCAAGTGCTTATTCACTTAAAAAAAATAGAAAAGCCAGATGTTAATAGATCAAACAAAAATGATAGAACAAAATCCTTAGTTTAAAAGAAAGGACATAATAAACCAAAGAACAGAATTAAAAATGCAAAATAATTATAAAATTATTTTAGAAATATACAAAAGTTGGTTATTTGAAGGTACGAATACATCTATAAATCTCTGGGAGGATTGATCATACCAGTAGAAAAAATAAACAATATTGGAAATGAAATAGTGACATACATACACAGAAGATTTAAAGATATTAAATAAATGGATGGTGTTGGAAAAAAATTTCTTATTGGGTAACTATGCCACTCAGTAACTTAAGAAACACATGAAGAGAAGGAAGTTTGGGAAAATATAGTCAGACATTGCAGTAGAAGCTTTTGGAGACAATCAAATAATAGTGTCAGATAGCCAGTTGTTTTACAGGCTTATAGGAAGGTTTATAGGAAGAGGCAATCAGCAATAGGTAAAATATTTTTAAGTATTTTCTTCTATATGTCACTGATTCTCTTAAGCAATATATACATGTTTTCTTCATTTGTGCATAAAACACATTATTCTCATCTTTATTTTATAAATAACTTATCTGAGACACATACAAGTAATTTCCCACCACATATCTAGTAACTGGCAGAATAAAGAATGCAAACCTTGAACATAAGTCTATTGTCTCTAGAATTCGTGTTCTTAAACACAGTTCCTCAAATTTTTCATCTGAGATGGAGATTTATAGATTGGGATCCATCATATTATAGCTGGAAATTGATGCCCTAGAAGGAGAAAATATTAGCCAGAGGGATTATTTAAAATAAGAAGGTAATATGGTTTAGGGCAGAAGTCTGAAGATTGCCAATAATTAAAGGGTAGGCCAAGGAGAAAGGAAACTCACAGAAGAGGGAAATGAAACGGTCAAGGAAGTATAAGGCAAACAAGGAGAGCTCAGCAACAGATAAGTCATAGGGAGAGGGCATTTCAAGAAAGAAAGAGCAGTCAATAGTGTCAAACTCTGCCAAGTGTTCAGGTAGATAAGGCCTGGAAATTATTTATTGGATTTAACTACAAGGCCATCATTGCTGACATTGACAAGAGCAGGTTCAGCACGGTGGGGGCCGTTGAATCCAGATTTCAGAAGGTCGTGGAGTGAAAGGAGAAACAGAAGTGGAGATAGAATTCAGACTTTTCTGATATGCTTCGTTGTGAATGGGAAGAGAAAAATACAGTGGTTACTGAAGGAGAACACAGAGATGAATTTTTTTTTCCCCCAAAGAGTGTGGTAAATGCTGATTAGAAGAATTAAATATAGTGGCAGAAATTAAAGGTACAGGAGCAAGGGGATAATTTGTCACCCACTTCCATTGTACTTACTCTTCAAAGATGTTTATTAACATTTGCAATTCTCACCACTACTCTATGCAAGAGGAATATTTCTATTTTTCATTTTACAGTCAAATTGTGAGCATGAAGAGGTGAGGTCAAATGCTCATGGTTACTCTGTCAATTAAGGAGAAGTCATAGTTCAAATCCAGGCTTTGACTGGTCCATTAGGCCAATTATCTATGGATGAGTAACAAAGTAAAGCCTTTCAGAAGGAGCCAAAGGAATTCAGCCAATAAGCTGAAAGGTGAGTCTTAGTGTGAGGAGCATTTCCTACACTGCAATAGAAGGAAACAGGTAATCTTGAACAGAAGCATGAATGTTTAAGGCTGTAGAGTTGAAAGTTCAGGAAGTTTCCATGAAGAGAATTCTGTTCTTACTATGAAGTTGTCATTTAAGAACACCTATGAAAAATGGGTGAGGTGATAGGGTTAGAGATCTGAAGAAAATGATTTGACTTGTTACCTAGAGAAAAGAAAAAAATGAGCTTATTATGGACACAGTAGGACTTCAGGACAGCTATGAGCCATTTGATATCAATGACTGAAAATCAGTGACAATTCCAGTGTGCAAGACTGTATGTTTTTCCTCTAGCAGTACTGAGAAGATCAGAGCAGTAGTTAAGGACTTACCTTTGCAAACAATAGAAGGGATCACAGAAGAATGGATTGATGTTGCTGACCAAAGGCCAATTTGAAGTGATTACACTTGGAATCCAAGCTGGATAAGAAAGGCTGTCAAGATACAAATGTAAGCAGAGACATAAGTAACCCAGGGCAGTGGTTCCTCATCTGCCTTCACAGCACTTCAATTGCTTTTGTAAAATATCAGAGCATAAATCCAAAGCCCAGCAGTTAAGGAAACAGTTGATCTTTAATAAGACAAAAACCTATAGGACATTTTCTTCAAGTTCTAAGGTTGATGTGAATGTGTCTCCACCACAATCACAGCCTGGGGCATTCCAGTTAGTAGGGGAGAAGTGATGTAGGGAGAGCAGAGATCTAGAACTGGAGGAATGGGAAGCTGGGGAGAGAGTGAAGTCATTGGCATCATTATTTCAGAGATGAGGCCTGCCCGGATGGGGACAAAGTCCCAGTGGCACTTGCATTGTGGCTTTTGGCTAGTATTGGCTGTGTCCTTTCTCTGGCCTAGAAGTCACCCTGGATTATGGTAAGATTTCGTTGGAAAGGAAAAGTGTGAACTAAGGGCCATAGTCTTTAGTTGAGTAAGAGGGTTAATCCATATATTTATGGATGATAGCAAGGAAGAGGAGCTCAGAATGATTTAGCCAAATAGCACATATGTCACAACTGGAGGGGTTGTTTTTGTTTTGTCATTGTTGCTGCTTTTTGCTTATGGAGATGAAGCCACAAGCATCAGAAGTGTGTTGGAGGTAGCTGGACTCTGAATCTATACCTTGAGGTGTTCTGCAAGAGTGTAAAATCAGCAGTTGTTTTAAATCCACTTCAAACAGGGAAATCCTCTCAGAAGGGCCAAGTTGTAGTTAAATCAGGTACAAAGAATAAGATCAGGAAAAAAGGCTGAGGTTGTAGAATAGCTATTTTAAATAAAGATGGAAGATTAATAGGAAAAAGAAGTAAATAAAGACTAGTTATTCAGATGAAAGACAAGAAATTGAAGGGATGAGAATATCTTGGAGAGGTAGATAATTGGACAGATTTAAATACTGAATGTGAGCATTCACATTGAAACCACAAATAAGACACGGATGTACCTTACCACTGAAGTATTAACATTTTAACAATTCTAAAAGGACTTCAATTTATTGTAGTTGTTTTTCACTTGATTCTATTGCTTAATTATATCATCTATGTGAGTGTGTGCTTAGTCACTTCAGTCCTGTCCGACTCTTTCTAACCCTATGGACTGTAACCTGCCAGGCTCCTCTGGGGATTCTCCAGGCATGAATACTGGGTTGCCATGCCCTCCTCCAGGGGATCTTCCCAACCCAGGGATGTAATTTACATCTCTCAAGTCTCCTGCATTGATCAGGCAGGTTCTTTACCACTTGAGAAGCCCCTATATCATCTATATATAACAATTATGTTGTTTTATATTCATCAATATTTGTGCCTCCATTTCTCTTTATGTTGTCTTGCTATTAAATAAAATATCTTTGATATAGATTTTCTTTAATTTATAAGGAAGTGGTTTCTCAAATGTTTGTGAGAAATAAACAGTTAATTTTATGAAATACATTTTGGGCAACTATCAAAATATTCACATGAACAACTGTATGTATATAATTATATTAATAAATGATAAGCAATTGCTCTTGAAATTTTTGAATCCATATCTAACATTGCTGTTTTAGTATGATACTAGGCACAAACTGATAATGTTTTCTTGAAGGTCTTCAAATCTACAATTCTAAAACTGTGGTGATATGGTATACTTTTGTATGCAAATTGAAGTTTCTTTATGTCCTTTGTTCACTTCATAAATTATTTTCTATGTTTTAAAACAGTCAATAACATTAGAATGATCTGTACAGAATTTTCCCATGAAATCATTTGAATTGCCTTTCCCTGGCACCATTTTTAACAGACTTTTTTAATATAGTTTCATATTTGCTATTTGTCTCTTTCGATTTTTATATCTTAAGTTACCTTTGATAATCAATATATATTTTATATTATATAACATATTTTCCAATTTTTAGTTGATAGTAATTTTTACATCAAAATTAATATTGTCTGTGATTTTAATATAATTCTTTTATTCTTAATGTTTCATGTTTATGACTTCTTTTTCATCTTCTTTCTTTCAATTAAATTTGCCGGGTTTGGCTATTATTTTTTATCTTTATATTTATTTTTGATTCTGATACTTTTTTATTTTCTACCTCATTCCCTTCTGTTAGTATTTCTTATTTATTAATTCCTTTCTGCTTTACTGATTTTTTTGTTTTACTTTCCATGAATTCCTGAGTAATCATTCAGTTCTTTCATTTCCATTATTTCTTGCATAATATATGTTCATTTAAGTTTATAAATTTTCATCTAGGTGGTAATTTGTCTGCATTCCATTAGTGTAATAGACCACGCTCTCATTTGCATTGTACCCTATACAGTGGTTATGACAAATTTAATTTCTGCTTTGAACTCTGAGTTATTTATGATACTTTTATCTTCTAAGTATTTTAAACATATACTTTTCTTATCAATATTTAATTCCATTACATTATAACCAAGATAATGTAGCCCATAAACTAATCTCTTTTTAAATTTCTTGAGAGTTTTTTTGGGGGAGTGGCCTATTATATGCTTCCCTGGTGGCTCAGATGGTAAAGAATCTGCCTGCAATGAAGGAGACCCAGGTTCGATCCCTGGGTCAGGAAGATCCCCTGGAGAAGGCAATAGCTACACACTCCAATATTCTTGCCTGTAGAATCCTCAAGGACAGAGGGACCTGGCAAGCTATAGTTTATGGGGTTGCAAAGAGTTGGACACAAATGAGCAACTAAGCACACACATATCTATTATATTCACAGTTTTTGTAAAATATCTGTGATGCCCAGAAAGGTATTTTTCTTCATAGTATAGAATGTTTGGGCTTCCCCAGTGGCTCGCAGTGAAGAATTTGCCTGCAGTACAGAAGATGCAGGAGACACAGGTTCAATCTCTGAGTCAGGAAGATCCCTTGGAGGAGGAAATGACAGTCTGCTCCAGTATTCCTGCTGAGAAAATCTAATGAACAGATGAGCCTGTGGGGTTGGAAAGAGTTGGACATGACTAGGTGACTGAGCACACACACACAGAATATTTGGGTTGTATACACATTATCAGTTCAGTTCAGTCGCTCAGTCGTGTCTGACTCTTTCGACCCCATGAATTGCAGCACGTCAGGCCTCCCTGTCCATCACCAACTCCCGGAGTTCACTCAGACTCACGTCCATCGAGTCCATGATGCCATCCAGCCATCTCATCCTCGGTCATCCCCTTCTCCTCCTGCCCCCAATCCCTCCCAGCATCAGAGTCTTTTCCAATGAGTCAACTCTTCCCATGAGGTGGCCAAAGTACTGGAGTTTCAGCTTTAGCATCAGTCCTTCCAAAGAAATCCCAGGGTTGATCTCCTTCAGAATGGACTGGTTGAATCTCCTTGCAGTCCAGGGGACTCTCAAATATAATAAAATAATTCTATTATTTGATATATTATAATGAAATTATATATTGTAATAGATATTAAATTTTTGAGCATAACTAATCAGCAGAAAACAAAATAGTATGTCGTATATAATACATATTATAAATTCTTGACTGTCAAATCCTGATTACCTAGGCTTGTCAAACATAGATAATTGTGCTATTCATTTCCACTAATGTAACAGTTGGGCTTCCCTGATGGTTCAGATGGTAAAGAATCTGCCTGCAATGCAGAAGACCTGGTTTTGATCCCTGGATCAGGAATATTCCCTGCAAAAGGGAATGGCAACTCACTCTAGTATTTTTGCCTGGGAAATCCCATGGACAGAGGAGCCTGGTGGGCTACATTCACATAGGGTTGCAAAGAGTCAAACACGACTGAAGGACTAACACACAATATAACATTTCAACTTGTATAAATTTTAAGCCATGTTTACCTGCCATGAGATATTTATATTATTGTGACTTTATTTCCCTAAAATGATTATTTTTGTCTTATTAACATTCTGACCCCTGCTTACCGACATTTACACTTACCTGAACATATATTTACTTATCCTGTTTTCAATCACTGAGTTTCACTTACCTTTAAGTGTTTTTTTCTTAATTCACATCATAGGCCACGTCTTGCCACACTGCCAGGATCCATCCAGTGCAAAATCTCCAAGCCTTTGCCCTGTAGCCTCTTCAGTGTTCTCTCCTGAGACTCCTCCATAGAGTGACCTTTCCTTGAAGATTTAATTTTGTCTTTTCTACCCTCAACTGCATTCTCTGCACTTCATTTACAATGTTCTCATGGTAATTTTATTATCACATTCATATTTTTACATGTTTTTCCACAGTAGCTTTGCTCTCCTTAAAGACAACCATTATGACTTTTTTTCTGAAGTACCCAATAATGGCCACCAATAAATGCTTATGAAACAAGGGAATAAACGAGTAGATGGAAGTGTCTGTAGGCAACATCAGAAAATGATGAGTGTTTTGCCCTTGTAGGCCTAAGAGATACTTCCTAAATAAGTTCCTATGGTTTATAGTCATTAAGATCTTCAAATGAAGTAAATGAAGAAAAACACCAACCAGGTCCTATAAATGTCCAATTTGAATGAAATGTTTTAATAATCAATAAATTGATTTTATATTGTGTAACTATACTACTTTTCTAGATTAAAAACACTGTTGAGTCTCTCTCAGATGCCCATGGGCATATTTGCCCTTGAAAGTCACATATTAAAATTAATGAAAGTTATGTTCACTATTAAAGAGAAAAAGGAAATCATCTCCTTAATGTTATGCTTTTCTTACTGTGTTGCAAATCATTTCATGGTTGAATAGGAATTTGCTCATCCAATATGCTTGCATACCCTGCAAATATATCCTTTGATATGATATTATCACATATTATGCAGTTTGGGGGCCATTTTTATGTTAAGCAACTCTATGGCTTTGAAATTTTCTTCCATTCACTTCAATCTGCATATTTGGGAAGATATAGCAGATAGCAGACAGCATCACAGTGTTTATTCTTACTAAGATTTCCTGCTCCTTATGTTGACCCAGGTAGACATGATATGGCTCAGTTGATGAATAATGTATACTATTTCAAACCTTGGAGCAAAGGATGCTACAAATCCTTGGCCTTGTAATACTGTGGAAAGAACACTCCCTTTGTGTTCTAGTCCTATCACCAAATGCGTAAACTTCTATTATCTCTTTACCCCTGAGTCTCAACTTCTTTAACACATAAAATGGATATGTTGTAATGAAGAAATTGGTGTCTCATTGGGATCTTGAAAGATGAATACAATGAGAAGTGTAGTGACAGGCAGCTACAGGGGTTCTAGGCACAGAGGAGTGCAGAAGCAAGTACTATTGACAGAAATTCACTGTAAGTCAAGCTAGACAATAGAGCGTAATGTTAGAACATATTACTTTGCACCAAATTGTGGAAATGTGGAATGTTAACTTTTTAAAGCAGGCTTACTTATATACTAATGTGGTCCCTTTTATCAATTCTTTATAATGATCTGATTTTTTTTTTCTTTCAGATTTTGGTCCAATTTGCCTCTCACTTTTACCTGTACCCTATTTGACATTTTATTGCTCATTTTCATTTTCTTCTCCTATATCCTACTTTTGTTGTTAGTTTGCTTTGCTTTTCTGCTTTTCAATATTTCATCTCCAAAGGTCTGATGTCTACCTTTCTTTGGATACAAAAGAAAGAGTGATAAAAAGTAACAGATATCACTGATATACACAATATGTTGTCACTGGAAATTTTAAAGTACTTTCCCAGGAATACTTCATGGATTTTTTTCCCACTACCACTATATAATGGATATGTAAACAAATGTACAATTTACTGTATTGTCTTTGCTAAAGACAAATATGTCAAAATGTCTGGAGAGAGTAATAATGTTTTATTCATCTGTATACACATGAATTCATTTAATCATTAAACTGATATTTATCGAGCCCTTTCTGTGTGACAGTCAGTGTGATAGGGGCTAAAGACAATCTTTATTCTCTAGACATTTGAGATCTAATGTGGAAAACAAAAGGACAGGTAAACACAGACTTACGTATATAATTATAAATTGAGATAGATGCTATAAAGGAAAGACCAAGCTGCTATGTTAGACTCCCAAGATAGACATAATTTATATTGGGTGGTCAGCACAGGCCTGTTGTAGAGTATGTTCTTTACTACAAGCCACGGCTTTACTTCAAGATAAGTAATTCTTTGGGAAATACTCAGCAACTATAGTGGCTATTATTTTTCAGGTCAACCACTAGGACGTTTTTTCCTAGTGGTTCCTGAACTGTTCATGTCATTAATGGGTTATAGTCAATTCAATTTGCTCTAGAAATGTATCAAGGTTACATCTTAATTTGGAGTTTTGAACTTGAAACATAAAAATACATTTATTTTTCACTTTAACTTAAATACAATTTTAATTCAAGACTGCTATTTTTCCTAAGTATGACAAATTGTAATACCTTTCTGTTTAGTCTTATATTAGTTTTCAAGTATCAAAAATATTTATAAGAATCAACTGAATGGGAATTTGATTTTCTAGGTATTCTCGTTTTATTTACATTATCTCTGTCTTTACAACAGTTCTGCAAAGTAGATGATATCACCATTCTATTGATCAGAAAACAAAGTCTAAGCATTTTAGCAACTTTCCTAAAATTAACATAACAAATGTAAGCCCAAAGGTAAGTAATTAGCTATCTAAATCCCTAGCCTATATTCTTTGCACTCTGTTTTAATTCTAGTAATTCAAATTTTTGTGTGAACTCCAGAAATGACAATTGTCACGTGAATTGTGTTCTCCCCAAAGTGTATGTTGAAGTCCTAACCTCTAGTACCTTAGAATGTGATCTTATTTAAAATAGGATCATTATAGATGTTATTAGTTAAGATAAGGTCATACTGTTATAGAATGGACCCTTAATTCAACATGGCTCTTGTCCTTGTAAAAAAGAAAATGTGAAGACACAGACACATGAAAGCAGAATGCCATGTGATAACTGAGCAAAATTAGAAACACTGTTAGCTTCATGCCAAGGAATGCCATGGACCTCTTACAAGTCACCAGATGTTAGAATAGACCAGGAAGGATTCTTCTCTATAGATTCCAGAGGGAGTATGGTCCTTACCACCTAATGCAGAAGCTGACTTTTTGGAGCAAATGTAGCCAGGAGGAATGGAAAACAAAATAAAGACACTACAGGTCCTTTGATCATGGCTGAAACCATGAACAGACGTTCAAGTCAAATGTTTGTGGGGAGTCTGCCTATTTTCCCCCAACTGCCTCTTCTTTAAATGTAGACTGAAAGTAGGACAGTCACTGATTCTTTTTGCCAGACTGACTCAGCAATAATGTCTTCAGTGTTGCTTCACATAGTGAGCTTCTTTTATTTTTATTTTTATTTTTATTTTTTTGTCTAAAGAAGAATGCTTGATCTTGCCTATAAACATGATTATGTTTTGTTCAAACAAAATCTTTTAAATCATTAATCCGTATGTGAGGTTGCTGTATTAACTTCTTCGTTCAAATGTAATTTCCTCAGGGTCCTTTCCTCACCTCCTACCTCACATTCAGTGCCTGTTATGTTCTATTCTCTTTTATTTGTTTCTCTTCTCTTCCTCTTTGCTTCCTTTCTTTGATGCTTCTTCCACTGTTTTGCTTTCTTCCCTGTACTTTAACTTTGTCTTATTCAGAACTGAATCCCTAGCATCTTGAAGAGTATCTGTGCTCATGAGTATGATCATGTACTCAAGAAGCATGAATTAAACAAATAATAAATGTAAATGTGCACATATTTAATAGAAGACATAAAAGCAATTATGCTTTCTGTAAATTGTAAATTACCAGTAATATTACTTTATAAGGACTTGGATCACTAAAACAAAATATAATCCAGTTAATCAACAAGTTGCTTGTCTACATCAGCCATGAGATATTTTCAACCAATGTAATTTTTGTACTATTTTGTGAGCCACATAGACAAAGTAAAAATGTGGCAGGACAATGGTTAGTAACTAATAAAATAATGCTATTCCTGTTGAAAAATGTTTACAAACCTGCAAATAGGTATATCATTTAAGCATGAGAAATTAGGTACACTTGAAAAAGTCCTGTATATATTAAGTTTCTTATCTTGGGCTCCTATACATCTAAAACTATTATTCTTAGATAGTTTTAAAAGACTGCTAAAATGTCCATGCCACAAACAGGTTAAAACCCCTCACCTAGAATGACCTCTGATGATGGTATTGAGTAGTCTTAATGATTTACAGCTGTGACTCTAGTTAACCTATAAGACTGAAGTCAGGTACTGCAGTGTTTTGATAATTTTAAGTGAAAGATGTAAAAAAAAAAATGTGTAATATGCCACTATTGTCAGTTTGAAGGGTATGATTTTGGAAATTATAGCATTTTTACCAAGTAGTCTTGGCTAAGATGGAGGTCCTCTCTGTCCTCTTTCGTCAAGTTAGATTTGATAGATATTTCCAACTATTCATTAAATAATATCTAAATCATAAAGCAATAACTATCATATGACTCTCACATAACTATCTGTTTCCAAAAGAATTATAGCACTGATGGTTTTTAATGGCCATTTGCAATGCCAGAATACTCTTAGGTGATCTCCAGTGGAATCAGTCCAAATTGGTTACCCACTGGAACTGATCTTTAGTTAAAGGTCAAATTCAATTTTATCTTCAAAATTGAGAAGACTTGGATATGAAGGTTGCCTCTTAATAATAATCTTTAGTGTAAAATTCACTACATATTCATTTAAAAAAATCTTTAGGTTGAAGAAAAAGAATAATGCCATTTTTCTCCCACCCCCAAGTTTCAAAAGGGTTCACAGATTGCCACGGGGACAATCATATGGAGATTCAAAACATCAATTTCATTCTATATAAAGGGCTTTAGAGAAAGTACCCATCAAACTGCAGCAAATAAGACTTACTAATGCTTCACCAAAGATTTAAGTTTGCTCATTTAATCAAATGCAATTGTTGAACAGATATAGACACTTTCATTGGGGGCATGACTTTTTCAAACTTAGATTACAGAGAATTAGAGAATGCACCATTTTCCTGCAAGTAAAGTGGTTCCCAAAATAAGAGAATGAAAGTGATGACTGTGTCGAGCATGTCCACTTGCTTTTTCCAAAGTCATCTGTTAAATAACCCACTGCTGTGTGTTGATAGAGAAATCCCTTCACCTGGAAAAAAAGTGAAGAGTGAATCTCTATGAATCATTTCAATTTTAATAAAGCCTATGATAAATCCTAATCTTCCTACCATCCTCCCTATAACTGACTTTCCTCCCAGTTTTTTTATACCTTGTTCTCTTTCTCACACACTCATCCTCACAGCAGTTCTACCTGTTTCAAATCTTGACTTCAGGGCCTATTCTCAGTTCTGCAGTTTGAATGTGTGCATGCTCAGTCACTTCAGTTGCATCTGACTCTTTGCAATCCTGTGGACTGTAGCCTGCCAGGCTCCTCTGTGCATGGGATTCTTCAGGCAAAAATACTAGAGTGGGTTGCCATGCCCTCCTACAGGGTATCTTCCCGACCAAGGGACTGAACCTGGGTCTCCTGCATTGCAGATAGATTCTTAACCGCTGAGCCACTGGGGAAGTCCACAATTTGAGTTCTCCTTCAAAAACAAAGGTTAGATCTTGCTGCACCTCCACACAATACCCTACAGTGGCTCTCACTGCAATGACTATAAACCCAAGTTCTTACAAAGTCTTATCTGATATCCTATCCTAATATCAGTCTTTTGCTATGAATAGTCTGTTAAATAAATGTGTTGAATGCATTAATCTACCAGAAAATCACATTGACTTTACCTTCAAACTATGTCTTGAATCTGACTATTTCACACTATGTTGTCAACAATTCTGTTGCAACTAAGTTAGTTTTAGCCACCATTATCATTTGCCTGGATGATTGCTATTAACTTCTTGAATAGATTTTATTTACACCTTTACTTGCTCTCCTTTAATCTATTCTAAAATACATACACACACTATAAAACAACCACATATAATAATAACAAATTAAAGTTAAATCAGATTGTGTCACAGGTTCATCCCCCACAATGTCAATGGTTTTCTTTTATTCACAGTGAGTAAAGAAAGAAAAGAAAGAAAGTGAAGTCACTCAGTCGTGTCTGACTCTTTGCGACCCCATGGACTGTAGCCTACCAGGCTCCTCTGTCCATGGGATTTTCCAGACAAGAATACTGGAGTCGGTTGCCATTTCCTTCTCCAGGGGATTTTCCCAACCCAGGGATGGAGCCCAGGTCTCTCGGATTGTAGGCAGATGCTTTTACTATCTGAGCCATCAGGGAAGTAAAAGCCAAAGCCACAGTTTTTACAGTGGCCCTTCAGGTCCTACAGAAACTATGACCACTCCACTTTAAATTTCAAAGTTCTCCAACATTGCTATCCTTCCTGCTTTACTATTTATAATTATTATTGCTATGTTTCATTAATTTTGCAGATTTATTTTATTCACTGTCATTGCCAACTGAGATGTAAGCTTTACAAGGCCAATGGTTTTTATCTATTTGTTCACTGCAGTGTTCTTGTGGCTTCTAAGTCTTGACACATGGCAGGCACGCAATAATTGCAGGGGAAGAATGAAATACATACTTTTGACATTTCTCAGCCTTCCAAGTGGAAACCAGAGAAAAAGGTTTGGTTTGTCCCCAGGCATCAAGCAGAAGGGAGAAAGATGATTTCCAATAGGATTGACTGGTTTATCTCCTTGCTATCCAAGGGACTCTCAAGAGTCTTATTCTCCAGCACCACAGTTTGAAGGCATCAGCTCTTTGGCACTCAGCCTTCTTTATGGTCCAACTCTCACATCCATACAAAACTACTGGAAAAATCATAGGTTTGACTATATGGACCTTTGCATCACTTTACATCCCACATTTTGTGGTGTTGGAGAGGACTCTTGAGAGTCACTTGGACTGCAAGGAGAGCCAACCAGTCCATCCTGAAGGAGTTCAGTCCTGGGTGTTCATTGGAAGGACTGATGCTGAAGCTGAAACTCCAGTACTTTGGCCACCTCATGCGAAGAGTTGACTCATTGGAAAAGACTCTGATGCTGGGAGGGATTGGGGGCAGGAGAAGAAGGGGACGACCGAGGATGAGATGGCTGAATGGCATCACTGACTCAATGGACACAAGTTTAAGTGAACTCCGGGAGTTGGTGATAGACAGGAAGGCCTGGCATGCTGCGATTCATGGGGTCGCAAAGAGTTGGACATGACTGAATGACTGAACTGACTGACTGACGTCCCACATTTATATCATTTGACTTAGCAATCTCTTGAACATCATGTTGTAGGAAATTAATAGTTTTGTTCTTCTTAACATTTGTCTATTTTACTTGAATTGATATCAACAAGCATATTTTGACTTCTTCATGCTATCTCTCTCTTTTAAGAGAGCTCCTTCTGAATATTCCCACCTTTTATATAATCAATGAAGTTCTATTAGTTGCAGTTTAATTTCTTCTAGTTGCTTGTATATTATACATTCCACTTCTCTTACTATATGCAACTTGTGGGATTTAAATTTAACAAAAATAGTGATTAGGAGCATAAATTCTAGACTCAAATTAAAAGATTCTAATCCTTGCTCTAGCATTTAACTGCCTCTGTGATTTGTGGCAAATTACCTCTTTGTGCCTTAGTTCCCTTATCAGTAGATATAACAGCACATTATTCATAGGTTTATTGGAAAGATTACATCAGTTTATACATATAAAGCTCATAGTGCTTGATGTATTTTAAGTACTCTAAAATTTTTTTTCAGTAAATGTTAACACATTGTAGAAGTTAAAATGTGACCTCCCAAAAGACATGTCTACATGTAAACATAACTTTATTTAGAAAAGGGGTCTTGGTATATATAATTTGCACCAGAATCTAAAGATGATATCATTCTGGGTTAGGATGGGCTCTAAAGCCAGTTATAGGTGTTTTTGTAAGAGACCATGAAAGACACACAGAGAGGAAGAATGAAGGTAGAAATGAAAATGGCACATGTACAAGCCAAGGAACACCTAGAACTGCTGGCTTCCACAAAAAAAATCTAGTAGAGAGGCATGGACTGTATTTCTCCCTCAGAGCCTCCAAAAGGAATCAACACCTCCAACACCTTGGTTTTGGAGAACTGTGAGAGAATGAATGTCTGTTGTTTTATGTCATCCAGTTTGTGATAAATTATTATAGCAGCAGTTCAATTCCTGGGGCAGGAGGATCCTTTGGAGAAGGGATAGGCTACCCACTCCAGTATTCCTGGGCTTCCCTGGTGGCTCAGCTGGTAAAGAAACCATCCGCAATGTGGGAGACTTGGATTTGATCCCTGGATTGAGACGATCCCCTGGAGAAGGGAAAGGCTGCCCACTTCAGTATTCTGGCCTGGAGAATTCCATGGACTGTATCGTGCAAAGGGTCACAAAGAGTCAGACACAAATGAGTGACTTTCACTTCACTTATTATAGCAGTGCTAGGAAACTAATAAACACATTCATGGTGTTAAAATATCTCAGTTTTTCCCACAAACCAAGACAAAATTCTTAGCTAGCTTTTATCTCTTTCCTGTGTCCAAGGCCATTTCATATTGTTGAAGTCATCTAGGTTTTTCATTTTTATTTTGTTATAATTTTATGTTGTCTCCATATTTTTACAAACCATCCCTTAATTGTTATATTACAATTCACAATTAGTGTATTAATAATTACTTAGTCATATATTTATAAAGTCCACATCTTTTCTCTTGGATTTATTTTTGGTTTTGTAAGAATACATACTCAAATAATTCATTAAGAAAAACTCTGTGAGTGGAAAATGTTCCTTTCTTACATAATGATAATGTCTTCATCTGGTCCTCACACTTAACTGCTGTTCTGGCTGAGGACAGGAAACCAGATTCCAAGCACACTTTCCCTAGAACGCTGGGACCATGCTTCTTGCTTCAAGCTCTCTTTGTTGCTGTTGCCATTGGATTCTCATTGCCCATTTAGATAATCTGTGTTCATCTTTATTTAGTTAGTTAGCTTTAGAATTTCTTCTTTTTTCCCCTAGCACTTGGTGAGTTTATTCAGCCAGAAATATCTTATTGGTTCTGAAAACAAAATTTTCATTTCCTCAAATAAAATAGGTTGAATCTCCTGGCAGGTGAGTGATTCCTTCTCTTAGTAGGGAAATTTCTTATCATTTCTGTCTGCCTTCATCACTTGCTTACTTTTTAGGCCTGTGCAATTACTTCGGGATTTCTTTTTCTGAGAAATTTTTGGAGTCAGATGCTCTATGATTGGGGAACTGATGCAAAATTTGTCTTTGAAATAATTCCCAGGTGAAATATCCAGATGATTCTTTCAGAGTCTGTCCCTTGTGGATCTCTTCTCATTGTCCTTGCATTCTTCCAGATAAATCCTTTGTTGTATAAATACTCCCTGGCACCTGATGAAGTTACAGAGGCTTTATACCTACTTGGTTTCAGTGTCAAGTTCCAGAAATGCTTACCATTCTGTTGTGCTAGTGACACCTCTCTTAAATTTCTGAGGTTAACTATGAATTTATTTTTATAGTTTGCCAATGAAACTGATGAGATCTGCATTAAAAGGGAGCTAAAATTTTTTGATTGAACATCTAGAATCAGAATAGAGGTGAATTTCTGGGAGAGGTTAATGACTTAAGTTTAAGATATCTGCAGTGGTTTAGTTGGATTTGCTGTATTGACCTGAGATTGAGAGGGAGGTCTAAATTGAAGATAAAGATTGGGAAGTCATCAACAAATAAAGCATAGTGGGATGATGAGAGCAAATGAGATTATTTAAAGAGAGCAGAGAGGAGGTAGCCAAAGATACACTCCAAAGATACATAGCACCCCACCCCCAATAATTTCAAAACAAAGATGTTTTTACTGTTTTAATACATATTGGAAATTCCCATTATGTAAGATAACATGTAACAAATAGGTGATATAAAAAAAGATAATGTGTTGGGTATTTTTTTCTGTTAGAAGGTTTTAAAATAGAGAATTTTCTGGTGGTCCAGTGGTTTGGATTCCTCTCTTCCATTGTGAGAAGACCAGGTTTGATCCCTGGTTGGGGAACTAAGATCCTGCAAGCTGTGTTGCACAGGAAAAAAAAAAAAGAAGGTTTGAAAAGAGAAATCCTATTGTAGGTGGAGCCCTAAAGTTGAGTTTATAAGATGTGATGGTGGTAAATTTCCAAAAATCTATTACTTTTCCTATAAAATGGGTGTGCAATGCCTAGTATAAATTTATATGTGTAAAATGTAATGTTTATACTCTGATGCTATTATGATTATTACTAGTGTTATCATCAGCAGCATATTTAAAGCAGCATGGCATGTACAGTTCCAAACTTATATATTGCAAGAAAACCTGGTGGAAAATGCAGATTATGGGAAGATCACGTGTGTGCCTATGGTCATGTACCTACTTTCTGCTTTTTACTTATTTTTTCCTACTTTACTCTCTCTTTACTTAAAAACTCAACCTCAGTGCTAACAAATATGATTTAAAAGAGCAGAGAAATTATTCTATTATGTTTATGATTTCCTTAAAGCATATCTATATACAGAATTTGAAATCACTAGAAGAAATGTTGGAGAAGGCACTGGCGACCCACTCTAGTACTTTTGCCTGGAAATCCCATGGACGGAGGAGCCTGGTAGGCTGCAGTCCATGGGGTCGCTAAGAGTCGGACACGACTGAGCGACTTCACTTTCACTTTTCACTATCATGCACTGGAGAAGGAAATGGCAACCCACTCCAGTGTTCTTGCCTGGAGGATCCCAGGGACGGGGGAGCCTGGTGGGCTGCCATCTATGGGGTCGCACAGAGTCGGACACGACTGAAGCAACTTAGCAGCAGCAGAAGAAATGTAGCTAGCTACTTTTCCTTTTCTGCTCAATTATACACACATTTTTGGAGAAAGGTGACAGAAATATCAACGTTTTTTAAAATGTACATTAACTAATTTCAAAATAAAATCGCTTAAACTGCTCAGAAGAGTCTTTAGGATCTTCTGTTGGCAGCATAGTTCAGTACTACAGCCAAGTCTTCCATATTTCACGATATTATTGAAAATGCATTCCTGGCCCATATCCATCTTCCCCCAGACATTCATGCATTCAACACAGATCTTTAGTCATGTGGCCTCTGATGGGCCCTGTAATTGACATGTGTATTTCAGAAGGAGAAAAATAGAAAAGATTCAGCTCTCACGGAGCTTCCAGTCTAGCAGGATTTCACAAATGTAAACAAGCAAGCAAATGAAAGATGATGGTTGAGATAATGCTAAACATCCAAACAAACTAACACTGTGAGAGGGACAGTGTGAAGCTATGCTTTTCTGATAAGATTTGATGATACTCTGTGAATGTCTATGTTTTCCAGTTGGTGTTTCATTTGTCAGTTTGGTTTTCTATTTTACTTCAAGTCAATCCAGGATAGACACTTGCCAAGGAAGAGGTCTTAAAGAAGAGGCAAGAAGGGGCCTCAGTGACTCAAAATTCTCAGGAGGAGAAGGAACAGCTAGGTGAAAATGACATAAAGATTAAAAGAAAGATTATTTTAGGAGTTTGTCATGAACAGGTACACACTACTATATATAAAATAGATAAACAACAGATGGTGATTGCAGCCATGAAATTAAAAGACGCTTACTCTTTGGAAGAAAAGTTATGACCAACCTAGGTAGCATATTCAAAAGCAGAGACATTACTTTGCCAACAAAGGTCCATCTAGTCAAGGCTATGGTTTTTCCAGTACTCATGTATGGATGCGAGAGTTGGACTATGAAGAATGCTGAGTGCCAAAGAATTGATGCTTTTGAACTGTGGTGTTGGAGAAGACTCTTGAGAGTCCCTTGGACTGCAAGGAGATCCAACCAGTCCATTCTAAAGGAGATCGGCCCTGGGATTTCTTTGGAGGGAATGATGCTGAGGCTGAAACTCCACTACTTTGGCCACCTCATGCAAAGAGTTGACTCATTGGAAAAGACTGATGCTGGGAGGGATTGGGGGCAGGAGGAGAAGGGGATGACAGAGGGTGAGATGGCTGGATGGCATCACCGACTCGATGGATGTGAGTTTGAGTGAACTCCGGGAGATGGTGATGGACAGGGAGGCCTGGCGTGCTGCGATTCATGGGGTCGCAAAGAGTCAGACACGACTGAGCGACTGAACTGAACTGAAACAACAGGGACTTACTGTGTAACACAGGGATTATATTCAGTATCTTGTAACAACTTACAGTAGAAAAGAATCTAAAAAGATATATATATATATATTTATGTAAAGCTGAATCACTGCTGTACACCAGACACTAACATAACATTGTAAATCAGCTATACTTCAACTTGAAAAAAAAGAAAGAATGCAATGCATGACAAAGAACGTTTAGACTTGAATTCCAGAAACAGTAAAGATGAAGAGAAACAGACCTAGCACTTATTAGTTAAGGCCATTCATAGCTCAATCATCTAAGACCATTTAATCAGCAAATATATACACACACACACATACATATATATATATTCATTTATACTGATTTATTGATTTATATATTTTATACAGGGCTTCCCAGGTGGCACTAGTGGTAAAGAACCTGCCTGCCAAGGCATGAGACAGAAGAGATGTGGATTTGCTCCCTGGGTTGAGAAGATCCCTTGAGGAGGGCATAGCAATCCACTCTAGTATTCTTGTGGAGAATCCCATGGAGAAAAGACCCTGGTGGGTTATAATCTATAGAATTGCACAGTTTCAGTCAGTTGAACATGACTGATCCAACTTAGCATGTATGCATGCATGCATATTTTATACAAATACATATGATACATATTGTATTTAATTCTTCTATAACTTGTTTTCTTATTCTTCCTATTATTATGGTTTATCAGAAAAAATTATATGATTTTTAAAATTCTCATAATACATTTCCTACATTATTTAATTTCTCTTGAGAGAATTCATCTTGATTGCAAGTTTCTGAATAACCTATTGCTTTAGCCAAATCACTAAGTTATTTCTAAAATTGAGAAACATACATTGTAAAAAACAAGTGAGATGATGAAACGTGAGCCATGCTGGGGTGCAGAATCAATTTCAGCAATCAACAAGCAACATTAGGCAGTGTTAAAATCCAAGAATCCAAAAAAAGAAAGATGAGGGCTCTAAAAGATGAGAGGTTGTAAAGACCAAGTATTTTCTTGAACATTTTCCCTGGGGTTGTAAAGCCAATCTTATCTTGAAGAAGGCCACCATATTTCTTACATTTTAGTCATCTATCTCTTATATCTGGATGCTCACTAAGTCAGTTTTAAAATAAATTCGGACGTTTAAGGAGTTTCCTAAGTGATATTGCCTTTATTTTTGCTATTTAAAATCTATGCTAATCAGTTTGGACTACTCTTGATTGTGTGGGATGTATAAAATAGCCAGTCTCTTTGGGAGTAAAAGACTCTTTTTATGTTTTATATCAACAACTGCAGCACGTCTCAATACTTGATATCTTATGCATACCCCATTTAGGATAGAGCTCCTAAATAAAAACTCTCAGCATTTGCTCTTTTGCTCATCTTATTGGCATTACTGTAAAACATGGTTCATTCTCATTCCACAGAAGCAGCAGAAATTCTACCCTCATCTTTTTATATTGATTTGACGGGTATAAAATGCAGGTAAATCTTGATATCCATGTTGTTGTTTCATTGAGATGGAAAACTATTGACGTTGCAGGAAGTGGATATCCATATGCTTTTTAAAGTAGCTCAATCCTCTGAAAAACACTTTTTCTGTTTCAGTTTCCAGATACTCTGTAAAGTATCTCTTCTCAAAATGGAATTTGTTTCCCCTTTTAAACTTGCAGACTACATTTGCTAACATCCATGAGGCTAACTATTGAGATGTGCAAGTCAACAATAAGATATGCTGGGGGTCCATGTCCATGATATTCACAAATCAAGATGGGTAGTCCAACACATCAAAATGGGGTATTTTTCATATGTGCCTTTGTAATATAAATTTTAGCAACTTGGGAACATTACTCATAGATCTATTATTCTACTTTAGCAATCTCTGTTAACTTCCTCCAACTATATGTGAGATGGCAGTGGTGAGCAAGTGGAGACAGACTTCTTAATCCCATCAGTTCAGTTCAGTTCAGTTCAGTCGCTCAGTCGTGTCCGACTCTTTGCGACCCCATGAATTGCAGCACGGCCAGGCCTCCCTGTCCATCACCATCTCCCGGAGTTCACCCAGACTCATGTCCATCGAGTCCGTGATGCCATCCAGCCATCCCATCCTCGGTCGTCCCCTTCTCCTCCTGCCCCCAATCCCTCCCAGCATCAGAGTCTTTTCCAATGAGCCAACTCTTTGCATGAGGTGGCCAAAGTAGTGGAGTTTCAGCTTCAGCATCATTCCTTCCAAAGAAATCCCAGGGTTGATCTCCTTCAGAATGGACTGGTTGGATCTCCTTGCAGTCCAAGGGACTCTCAAGAGTCTTCTCCAACACCACACTTCAAAAGCATCAATTCTTTGGTCCTCAGCCTTCTTCACAGTCCAACTCTCACATCCATACATGACCACAGGAAAAACCACAGCCTTGACTAGACGGACCTTTGTTGGCAAAGTAATGTCTCTGCTTTTGAATATGCTACCTAGGTTGGTCATAACTTTTCTTCCAAGGAGTAAGCGTCTTTTAATTTCATGGCTGCAATCACCATCTGCAGTGATTTTGGAGCCCCAAAAAATAAAGTCTGACACTGTTTCCATTGTTTCCCCATCTATTTCCCATGAAGTGATGGGACCAGATGCCATGATCTTCATTTTCTGAATGTTGAGCTTTAAGCCAACTTTTTCGCTCTCCTCTTTCACTTTCATCAAGAGGCAATAACTGGAATACATCTTATATTCTTTAATTGTTTATGCATGTGTACGTGCATGCTCAGTCACTTCAGTCATGTCTGACTCTTGTCACTCTATGGACTGTTGCCAGCCAGGCTCCTCAGTCTATGAGGTTCTGCAGATAAGGATACTGGAGTAGTTTGCCATGCCCTCCTGGGAAAGATTGAGGGCAAGAGGAGAAGGGGAAACAGAATATGAGATGGTTGGATGGCATCATTGACTCAAGGGACATGAGTTTGAGCAAACTCAGGGAGGTAGTGAAGGACAGGGAAGCCTGGTGAGCTGTAGTTCATGGTGTCACAAAGACTTGGACATGATAGCAATGGACCAACAACTCTTGCTTTGCAGGGAGATTCTTTACTGCTGAGACACCAGGGAAGCCCCTTAATTGTTTATGAAGTGAAGTGAAGTGAAGTGAAGTGAATTCGCTCAGTCATGTCCGACTCTTTGCGACCCCATGGACTACAGCCTATCAGGCTCCTCTGTCCATGGGATTTTCCAGGCAAGAGTACTGGAGTGGGTTGCCATTTCCTTCTCCAGGGGATCTTCCCTACACAGGGAATGAACCCGGGTCTCCCTGATTGTGGGCAGATGCTTAATCCACTAAGCCACCAGGGAACTTAATGCTAAAATGTCACAGCCAAAGAAAAAATTGAAACCTGGTATCAGCTTTCTTGATCAGCATTGAGAAATTCCAGGTATCCTCAAATTCTACAGCTACTAAAACCTAAATATGCTCATAAAAGTCTTCTTTAAAACTCCTTCTCAGCACAAGTTAACATCACAAGGGAGATTAAGTGATACAGAGACCAGAATGATAGTGTCTATCACAAACCTAAACAAATTTCCAGATGGACATAATACAGGGGACAGAGTTGCAGTAAAGTCATAATACCTTCAAACTTGCTTAAAATGATGACATCAAACAAGATATTAGGAAATATAATGAAGTCAAAGCAGGATGAATTTTTTAAACTTCACCCTCAATTACTCCCCATGAATTTTTGGAATGTTCAGTTCAGTTCAGTCGCTCAGTCATATCCAACTCTTTGTGACCCCATGAACCGTAGCATGCCAGGGCTTCCTGTCCATCACAACTCCTGGAGTCCACCCATACCCATGTACATTGAGTCGGTGATGCCATCCAACCATCTCATTCTCTGTTGTCCCCTTCTCCTCCTGCCCTCAATCTTTCCCAGCATCAGGGTCTTTAAATGAGTCAGCTCTTTGCATCAGGTGGCCAAAGTATTGGAGTTTCAGCTTCAACATCAGTCCCTCCAATGAACACCCAGGACTGATCTTCTTTAGGATGGACTGGTTGGATCTCCTTGCAGTCCAAGGGACTCTCAATAGTCGTCTCCAACACCACAGTTCAAAGCATCAATTCTTCTGCACTCACTTATCTTTATAGTCCAACTCTCACATCTATACATGACCATTGGAAAAACTATAGCCTTAACTAGATGGACCTTTGTTAACAAAGTAATGTCTCTGCTTTTTAATATGCTGTCTAGGTTGGTCATAACTTTTCTTCCAAGGAGTAAGCATCTTTTAATTTTATGGCTGCAATCACCATCTGCAGTGATTTTGGAGCCCAGAAAAATAAAGTCAGCTGCTGTTTCCACTGTTTTCCCATCTATTGCCCACGAAGTGATAGGACCAGATGCCATGATCTTAGTTTTCTGAATGCTGAGCTTTAAGCCAAGTTTTTCATTTTCCTCTTTCACTTTCATCAAGAGGCTTTTTAGTTCTTCTTCACTTTCTGCCATAAGGGTGGTGTCATCTGCATATCTGAGGTTATTGATATTTCTCCTGGCAATCTTGATTCCAGCTTATGTTTCTTCCAGTCCAGCGTTTCTCATAATGTACTCTGCATAGAAGTTAAATAAGCAGGGTGACAATATACAGCCATAACGTACTCCTTTTCCTATTGGAACCAGTCTGTTCTATGTCCAGTTCTAACTGTTGCTTCCTGACCTGCATACAGATTTCTCAAGAGGCAGGTCAGGTGGTCTGGTATTCCCATCTCTTTCAGAATTTTCTTCAGTTTATTGTGATCCACAGAGTCAAAGGCTTTGGCATAGTCAATAAAGCAAAAATAGATATTTTTCTGGAACTCTCTTGCTTTTTTGATGATCCAGCAGATGTTGGCTATTTGATCTCTGGTTCCTCTGCCTTTTCTAAAACCAGCTTGAACATCTGGAAGTTCATGGTTCACATATTGCTGAAGCCTCACTTGGAGAATTTAAGCGTCACTTTCCTAGCGTGTGAGGTGAGTAAAATTGTGTGGTAGTTTGAGCATTCTTTGTCATTGTCTTTCTTTGGGATTGGAATGAACACTGACCTTTTTTAGTCCTGTGACCACTGCTGAGTTTTCCAAATTTGTTGGCATATTGATTGTAGCACTTTCACAGCATCATCTTTTAGGATTTGAGAGAGCTCAACTGGAATTCCATCACCTCCATTAGCTTTGTTCATAGTGATGCTTCCTAAGGCCCACTTGACTTCACATTCCAGGATGTCTGGCTCTACGTGAGTGATCACACCATTGTGATGATCTGGGTCATGAACATCTTTTTTGTACAGTTCTTTTGTGTATTCTTGCCACCTCTTCTTAATATCTTCTGCTTCTGTTAGGTCCATACCATTTCTGTCCTTTGGAATGTAGGTTAAAATATTAAACATATACAGAAAAATGGCTACCTCAAAGACGTGAAAATTATATTTTCTCAGAGTAGAAATAGAATCTAGGATATAGTACAATAAATTTACAATAATAACTTTAAAATGCTGAGAGAAAATACTTGCCAACTTAAACCCAACTTCGTTACAAGCAAAATACCAGCATTAAAAAAAGAGTTTATTACCACTTGTTCAGTCGCTAAATCGTGTCTGACTCCTTGTGACCCCATGAACTACCACTAGACCATCACTAAAATAATCACTAAAGACTGAAGGAAGGCGGAGAAGAAGTTGACAGAAGATGAAATGATTGGATGGCATCACTGACTCATGGACATGAGTCTGAGCAAACTCAGGGAAATGGTAAAAGACAGGAAAGCCTGAGATGCTGCAGTCCATGGGACCTCAGAGAGTCAGACACAACCGAGCGACTGAACAATAGAAATATAAATAAAAAAGTATTCAGTGTATACACTGCTTATAGAAGATACACTCAAATCAAAATAAAACAGAAATGTTAAGTGAAACATTTTCTAAAATTTTTCAGGCATTTACTAATCAAAATATAGAAGGTGTAGCTATAATGATATAGAGAAAAGTAGACATTAAGCCAGAATGTTTTGGCAGAAATAGAGTATCTCTCCATGAGAATAAATTGTTTTAGCTTAAAAAACTATATAAGAATTTGAAACATAAAAACCTCATGCTCATTTGAAGACCCTGATGCTGGGAAAGATTGAAGGCGGGAGAAGAAGGGGACTACAGAGGATGAGATGGTTGGATGGCATCACTGACTCAGTGGACATGAGGCTGAGTAAACTCCAGGAGTTGCTGATGGACAGGGAGGCCTGTCATGCTGCAGTCCATGGGGTCGCAAAACAGTCGGACACACCTGAGAAATTGAACTGACCTCAACTGAGAGTATCTCTCCATAAGAATAAATTGTTTGAATTTAAAAAAACTATATGACAACTCGACATATAAAAACCTTATACTATAGTTTCATAATACACAAATACAGTTTTAAAAAGGAAAGGGCAAATTAAGAAAGTATCATCATAGCAAGAGAGTTTAATATTCATTTATTCAGCCATTGTTAAACCAAGTGGAGAAATCAGTGAAGTTCAATGGCTATAAAGTTAAGGTTATGCAAAATGAATATGTTCTAGAGATCTGCTGTGCCACATACTGCCTATATTTAGCTATATGGTATTGTGCACTTAAAAATTTTAAGAGGCTTCAGTTCAGTTCAGTTCAGTTCAGTCGCTCAGTCGTGTCCGACTCTTTGCGACCCCATGAATTGCAGCACGGCCAGGCCTCCCTGTCCATCACCATTTCCCGGAGTTCACTCAGACTCATGTCCATTGAGTCCGTGATGCCATCCAGCCATCTCATCCTCGGTCGTCCCCTTCTTCTCCTGCCCCCAATCCCTCCCAGCATCAGAGTCTTTTCCAATGAGTCAACTCTTTGGATGAGGTGGCCAAAGTACTGGAGCTTCAGCTTTAGCATCATTCCTTCCAAAGAAATCCCAGGGTTGATCTCCTTCAGAATGGACTGGTTGGATCTCCTTGCAGTCCAAGGGACTCTCAAGAGTCTTCTCCAACACCACAGTTCAAAAGCATCAATTCTTCGGCGCTCAGCCTTCTTCACAGTCCAACTCTCACATCCATACATGACCACTGGTAAAACCATAGCCTTGACTAGATGGACCTTAGTCGGCAAAGTAATGTCTCTGCTTTTGAATATACTATCTAGGTTGGTCATAACTTTTCTTCCAAAGAGTAAGCATCTTTTAATTTCATGGCTGCAATCACCATCTGCAGTGATTTTGGAGCCCCCCAAAATAAAGTCTGACACTGTTTCTACTGTTTCCCCATCTATTTCCCATGAAGTGATGGGACCGGATGCCATGATCTTCATTTTCTGAATGTTGAGCTTTAAGCCAACTTTTTCGCTCTCCTCTTTCACTTTCATCAAGAGGCTTTTTAGCTCCTTTTCACTTTCTGCCATAAGGGTGGTGTCATCTGCATATCGGAGGTTATTGATATTTTTCCTGGCAATCTTGATTCCAGCTTATGTTTCTTCCAGTCCAGCGTTTCTCATGATGTACTCTGCATAGAAGTTAAATAAGTAGGGTGAGTCGGACAGGACTGAGCGACTGAACTGAACTCTGAACTGAAGCAGGGTGACAATATACAGCCTTGACATACTCCTTATCTTGATAACTTACGGTGAACGGTGTAAGAATCGTGATCTCTGAAGACGATTTAGTTTCGGGACAAGGGGCCAGAATTGATCACTCAAGAGCTTTTATGTAACAGAGTTTTATTAGTGAAAATGGACTGGAGAAAGCTTCTGACACAGACATCACAAAGGGGAGGGAGAGTGCCCCTTCACTAGTCTTAACAAGGGAGCTATATATTTTTTAATTGGTTATTACAATAAATCAAAAGAATGTCTCGAGGTTGTAAAGATCTTACCAGACCCACTCCCATAGTATACATTTTAAGATAACAGGATTAGTCTTAAGGTTCTCAAGAAGGGGGAACATGCTTTCAAGCAGGATGCATTGTTGCTATATAATCCTTAGTACAGAGTTTAAGCTGAGTTGTTCTGTTGTGTAATCATCTACTCTGGGCTTAAAGAAAAAGAAAACAAAAACCATTTTATATGACTAAGACTAAATAATGTAGAAAAAAAGCATTGATCCTTTTTTGATAAATCCTCCTTGAGAACTCCAGACCCCTCTTTCCTCCTCAGGGACCCTGGACTTTTTATCAACTTACCTAGAAATTGACTCTCTCAATGTCATGTTATGAATTCTTAGCATTCACATACACACACACAAAGAAAAAATAATACAATAAGAGAACAAATAACATTTTTTAAAAAATGTGTCAAACCCCTTAACAAACACTTCACCAAAAAAGATATATAGATGGCAAATAAGCCTATGAAAAGATGCTCTACATCTTACGCCATCAGGAAAATGCAAATTAAAACCACAATGAGATATTACTACACAATATTAGAATGGCCAAAATCCAGAACACTAGCAACACTAAATGCTGGGGAAGATGTGGGACAAGAACTCTCATTTGTCACTGGTGATAATGCCAACTGGTACAGCTCTTTAGTAAGACAGTTTGACAGTTTCTTATAAAACTAGACATAGTCTTACCATAAAATTCAATTAAGTTTTTGATATTTATCTAAAGGAATTAAAAACTTTCATGCACACAAAAACTTGTGCATGGGAGTTTATAGCAGCTTTATTCAAAACTGCTTCCCAGGTGGTGCAGAGGTTAAAGCATCTGCCTGCAATGTGGGAGACCTGGATTCGAGCCCTGGGTCGGGAAGATCCCCTGGAGAAGGAAATGGCAACCCACTCCAGTATTCTTGCCTGGAGAATCCCATGGACGGAGGAGCTTGGTGGGGTACAGTCCACAGGTCGCAAAGAGTTGGACACGACTGAGCAACTTCACTTTCACTTATTCAAAACTATCAAAACTTTGAAAGCAACCAAGACTGCAGTCAGATTCTTTACTGTCTGAGCTACCAGGCAAGCCCATTTTATAACAGCTTTATTCAAAACTGCCAGAATTTTGAAAACAACCAAGATGTCCTTCAGTGTCACTTGAGCCGAGACCAACTCTTTGCAACTCCATGGACTGTAACCCACCAGGTTCCTCTGTCCATGGTACTCTCCAGGCAAGAATACTGCAGTGGATTGCTATGCCCTCCTCCAGGGCATCTTCCTGACCCAGGGATAAACTTGCATCTCCTGTGTCTCCTACACCACAGGTGGGTTCTTTACTGCTGTGCCACTGGGGAAGCTCCTCTTTCAGTAGGAAAATAAATAAAGAATCCGTGGTATATCCAGACAATGGAATATTATTCAGTGCTAAAAAGATATGAGCTCTCAAGCCATGAAAAGACATGCTTAAATGGAACCATAAATACACATTACTAAATGAGAAAAGCTAATTTGAAAAGACTGTATACTTTTGTAATTCCAAATATTTGACATTCTAAAAAAGGCAAAAATATGGAAAAGTGAAAATATCAGTGGTTTCTAGGAGTTCGATTTGAGGGATAAATAGGTGGAGCACAGAGGAATTTAAAGTGAAAGTTAAAGCCACTCAGTCATGTCCGACTCTGGGACCACATGGACTACCCAGTCCATGGAATTCTCCAGGCCAGAATCCTGGAGTGGGTAGCCGTTCCCTTCTTCAGGGAATCTTCCCAACCCAGGGATCAAACCCAGGTATCGTGCATTACAGGTGGATTCTTTACCAGCTGAGCCACCAGGGAAGCTCTGGGAGAATTTTAAGAGCAGCAAAAATACTCTGTATGACTCCTTATGATGGATATATGTCATTACACATTTTTCCAAACCCATAGAATAAACCATAATGTAAATTATAAATTTTGAGTGACTATGATATGTAACCATAAGTTTATCAATTGTAACAAATGTATCACTCAGGTGAGGATGTTGATAATGGAAAAGGCTATGGTTATATGATGTCATGGAGCATATGTGATACAGCATATCTCTATATCTTCCTCTCAATTTTGTTGTGATCCTAAAACTGCCATTAAAAATAGTTTTAAAGCAAAAAGGAAAGAGACAGAGGAAATCTTTTCGAGGTGATGAATATGCTTAATACCTTGATTTTGGTGATGGTATTGTGAGAGTATACATTTGTCCAAACTAAATATGTATATATTAAATATGTGTAATTTTTTTATACTAAGTATACCTCAATAAAGATAGAGAAAAAATTACACAGAATTTGTACAATTTGATCAGCTAAACATATAAACAACTCAGCTCCCAACACCCAGTAAGGATGTTTGTCTAGTTACTGGGCCATGAATTATATATGTCTCAGCAAACCTCAGAATCATTATCATTCAGAGCATATTCTAAGACCACAGTGCAATTAGGTGAGAAATTAATAATAAAATTTAACTTTAAAGTGATAATAAAATTGAAAATTGAAAGTTACACATTCCCAAATAACTCATGGGTCAGAGAAAAATATAAAAATGGAAATGCAAAAATTCTAAGAATTGATTGATAATTAAAATGCTACACATCAGTAATTGAAGGCTACATTTAAAGATATTAACTCACATGTTTATATTGGAAAAAGCTAAATGTTTATTAGAAATTAGATGAGGAGCACTAGAATAAACTCAGCAAATATTAAAATAAATGAATTTAATAAATATAAGGGATAAAATGATGAGAATTTACATGGCTAATTTACATTATTTGAAAAGGCTGATAAAGTAGGTAACTTGCTTAACAGTTGATCAGAAAAGGAGAGAAGAAAAACTGAATAAACCATTGCTGGAATGTATAAAGGGAATATAGCTTAAATAATACACTCAAGATTTAAGAGACAAAAAGAATGTACAATTAAAAGTCATGACAGCAAATTTGAAAGTTTACATTAAATTTACAATTTCCTAGCAAAGCAGAACTCACCAAACTCTCTGGAGGGTAGTAGAAATAATTATTCTACTACCATTTTAAAAACACACCGGTAGTTAAAATCTTCTATTAGAGAATAAACCAAATCTCCAAAATCTTATAAGCAAGTTCAGTTAAACATTCCAGAAATAGTAGATTCCAGAATCATTCAAGTTTTTTTTTTTAATAAAAACAGAAGAGGCAGGGAAATAATTCACTAAATTTTATGAAGCCAGCATTACCTTTATATTAAAACAAGACAGACAAGAGGTAGCACTGCAGAGGAATATTATAGGCTGATATTAATCATGGTTATACCTACAAAAATCTCAGAAATGTACATTGACAAAATAATCCATCAGTATTCATCTCAGGAATGCTAGGATCATTTAATTTTAGGAAAGCTCTTAATATAATTCATCCTATTAGCATATCAAAGATGAAAAAAAGCTATATTAACATGGAAATAGAGGCATAAATTATATAGTAGGTAGAATTTAATCCACATCCATGATAAAAAGTTTTAATAAGCCACATCCTAAAAAGATGATGATTGTCTAACCAAAAACTACAGTGCAACCATATATAATGATATGAGTACATTTATTCCCTTCAAATTCAGAAACAAGGGGAGAATGAGGAGGTAATTGTTCTTTACATTATTTACTCTCCTTTTCATCATTTGCTGAGCTCATAGTCATAAGACATTGAAAAAAAAAAAGTAGTTTAAGGGTTTAAAGATAATAGACAATAATGTTATAATTCACAATTAATAAGATTACACAGAAAACAAATGTGAAACACTATCAATTTCTTAAAATTAAAGATATTTTATTATAGTTGTTAGATAAAGACTAAGTATGAAAATCTACATTTCATTTCTATGACACAAGAGATAAAAAATGTAATTTTACTATGATAAAAATAGATGCTACAAAGGAATAAAATTAGTAAAAGATAAAATGACCTTTATGTGGGAAAATTTCAGAATTTACTATTAGATACAAAGACTTAAATAATGGAGAGGTATACCATATTCATGGATATACATCCCAACATTTTAAAAATGTTAACTCTTTCCAAGTTAAGGTATAAATGGAATTTAACTTTAATAAAATTTTCAAGATTTTTTTACATGAATTAAATAAAGTGATTATAAAAATTATTGTGGATAAAAAAGATCCAACATTAGAGGATATTTCTGAAGAAGAATCAGTTGAGGGGACTTATGTGTGTGTGTATATATATATATATGTACATAAAGACTTTTTATAAAAATATAATATTTATAGGCCAATATTGAGACAAAGAAAATAATGGAATAGAATAGAAAATTCAAAAACAGACCCATACTTTATACAAACTTGATATATGATAGAGGTAACATTTCAGAACCATCACTATGGACAAAGCTAGTGGATGTGATGGAATTCCAGTTGAGCTGTTTCAAATCCTGAAAGATGATGCTGTGAAAGTGCTGCACTCAATATGCCAGCAAATTTGGAAAACTCAGCAGTGGCCACAGGACTGGGAAAGGTCAGTTTCATTCCAATCCTAAAGAAAGGCAATGCCAAAGAATGTTCAAATTGCCGCACAATTGTACTCATCTCACACGCTAGCAAAGCAATGCTCAAAATTCTCCAAGCAAAACTTCAACAGTACATGAATCGTGAACTTCCAGATGTTCAAGCTGGATTTAGAAAGGGCAGAGGGACGAGAGATTAAATTGCCAAAATCCACTGGATCATTGAAAAAAGCAAGAGAGTTCCAGAAAAACATCTATTTCTGCTTTTTTGACTATGCCAAAGCCTTTGACTGTGTGGATCACAACAAACTGTGGAAAATTCTGAAAGAGATGGGAATACTGACCACCTGACCTGCCTCCTGAGAAATCTGTATGTAAGTCAAGAAGCAACAGTTAGAACTGGACATGGAACAACCGACTGGTTCCAAATCGGGAAAGGAGTACGTCAAGGCTGTATATTGTCACCCTGCTTATTCAATTTATATGCAGAGTACATCATGAGAAATGCTGGACTGGATGAAGCACAAGCTGGATTCAAGATTGCCAGGAGAAATATCAATAACCTCAGATATGAAAATGCACCATACTTACGGCAGAAAGCAAAGAAGAACTAAAAAGCCTCTTGATGAAAGTGAAAGAGGAGAGTGAAAAACTTGGCATATAATTCAACATTCAGAACACTAAGATCATGGCATCTGGTCACATCATTTCATGGCAAATAGATGGGGAAACAGTGGAAACAGTAACAGACTTTATTTTGGGGGGGCTCCAAAATCACCACAGATGATGACTGCAGCCACGAAATTAAAAGACGATTGCTCCTTGGATGAAAAGTTATGACCAACCTAGACAGCATATTAAAAAGCAGAGACATTACTTTGCCAACAAAAGTCCGTCTAGGTCAAAGCTATGGTTTTTCCATGTCATGTATGGATATGAGAGTTGGACCATAAAGAAAGCTGAGCACCGAAGAATTGTTGCTTTTGAACTGTGATGTTAGAGAAGACTCTGGAGAGTGCCTTAGACAGCATGGAGATCCAACCAGTCTATCCTTAAGGAAATCAATAGTGAATATTCACTGGAAGGACTAATGCTGAAGCTCCAATACTTTGGCCATCTGACTGGAAAAACTGATTCATTGGAAAAGACCCTGATGCTGGGAAAGATTGAAGGCAGTAGGAGAAGGGGACAATAGAGGATAAGATGGTTGGATGGCATCACCTACTCAGTGGACATGAGTTTGAGTAAACTCTGGGAGTTGGTGATGGACAGGGAGGCCTAGCATACTGTAGTCCATGGGGTCAAAAAGAGTCAGACATGACTGAGCGATTGAACTGAACTGAACTGAACTGATCATTTCAGAGCATTGAGAATATAGTGGACTTGTCAAAAACTCTGCTGAGGCAATTGGTATTTATATGGAAAAAATGCCATTATATCTCTACCTCAAACACTTTCTTTGGTTTAGGAGACAGATTTTAAAGGTACATTTTATACCTTTAGAATAAAATATAAAAATTTATCTTCATGATTTGGTGTAGAGCAGAATTTTTAATATATATATATATAATATATTACATAAAAGTGAAGAATTAATGAGGTAAATAATAATTTTTAAACTTCTGGTTATCAAAAAGTTATCATAAGGAAGCTGTATATTGTCACTGTGCTTATTTTAATTATATTCAGAGTACATAACACAAAGGCTTCCCTGGTGGCTTAGCTGGTAAAGAATCTGCTGCAATGTGGGAGACCTGAGTTCAACCCGGGAAGATCCTGTGGAGAAGAGAACAGCTACCCACTCCAGTATTCTGGCCTGGAGGATCCCATCACTTTCACATCTTGCAAAATCCTGGGTTGAATGAATTACAAGTTGGGATCAAGATTGCCAGGAGAAATATCAGCAAAGAAACATCAGCAACCTCAGATATGCAGTTAATACCACTCTAATGGCAGGAAGTAAAGAGAAACTAAAGAGTCTCTTCAAGAGGGTGAAATATGAGAGTGGAAAAGATGGCTTGAAACTCAGCGTTAAAAAACTAAGATCATGGCATTAGGTTCCATCACTTTATGACAAATAGAAGGGGAAGAAGTGGAAGCAGTTACAGATTTTATTATCTTGGCTCCAAAATCACTGCAGATGATGAATGCAGCCATTAAATTAAAAGATTTTTGTTCTGTGGAAGAAAAGCTACAACAAACTTAGACAGTGTATTAAAAAGTAGAGACATCACTTTGCCCATAAAGGTTCATATAGTCAAAGCTATGGTTTTTCCAGTAGTCATGTGCAGATGTGAGAGTTGAACCATAAAGAAGGCTGAGCACCAAAGAATTAATGCTTTTGAATTGTGGTGCTGGAGCAGACTCTTGACAGCCCCTTGGACTGTAAGGAGATCAAACCAATTGATCCTAAAGGAAATCAACCCTGAATATTCATTGTTAGGACTGATGCTGAAGCTGAATCTCTGATGTTTTGACAACCTGATGTGAAGAACTGACTCACAGGAAAAGACTCTAATGATGGGAAAGATTAAAAGCAACGGAGAAGGGAGTGGCAGAGGATTAGACAGTTAGATAGCATCACTGACTCAATGGACATGAATTTTAGCAAATTCCTTGAGATAGTGAAGAACAGCACTGGTGTGCTGCAGTTCATGGGGTCACAGAGAGTCAGACACAATTTATTGACTGTGCAACAACCTTAAGAGGTCAAAGATAAATTATAAATTGGCTGAAGATTCATGAGCCAGCTGGTTCCATCCCTGAGTTGGAAAGATCCCCTGGAGGAGGGCATGGCAACCCACTTCAGTATTCTTGCCTGGAGAATCCCCATGGACAGAGGAGCCTGTCGGGCTACAGTCCATAGGGTTCCAAAGAGCTGGACATGACTGAAGTGACTGAGCATGCGTGCATGCAAGTACAAAGGACTAGAATGTAATAAAAATCCTATAAATTGATAATTAAAAGACAATCCAATAGAAAAATGGATAAGATGTATGAACAAAGACTTAACAAAAAATGAAATATACAAGGTAAATAAATATATTAGAAGATACATAATTAGAGAAATAATAAAAATTCAATAAATATCATTTTACAGACTGAACGTCGTAAGTCACCTCAGCTGTGTCTGACTCTTTGCAACCCCATCTACTGTAACCCTCCATTTTCCTCTGTCCATGGGATTCTCCAGGCAAGAATATTGGAGTGGGTTGCCATTTCCTTCTCCAATGTACAGACTGGACAAAAATTTTTAAATTTTGACAGTTCACCAGATATGCAAGATACAAAGTAATGGGTGATCTCACATACTCTTGGTGGAAGTAATACTACCACAGCCAGTATATTTTGGAAAAAAGAAAAAAACTTGATATTTTTAGTAATGTTGAAGATGTGTGTATTTTATAGTCCTAAAATGCTTCCTTTAGGTATATATGGGAAAATTCTTACTCATTTGTACCAGAGGCCATGTTCAAGAACATTGATAAAGCCCATTGTTAATACCCCATACCTAGATGCATTCCAGGTCACTAACAATGGAATGGTAAATAAATTGTGGTCTATTCATACAATGGAATACTATAGAACTGTGAAAATAAATTATGTACACTATTCATATAATCCATAACGAAAACATTTCTAAAAATATTGTAGCAATTTAATATTATTAAAAAATGGTCTAGTTTAAGATAAACATAAAATTTAATTACATATCTCTGGGATGTAAAGATGGAGATGGAGATGATGTGATAATGGCCTTGATAATGTGTAACCACTTCAGCCTATATTACGAAAAAGTTGTCATAATATTATGCATGCATATATAGCCACATACAATATAAAATATATTTATATATCTTATATAGAATATATATAATAATTAAAAATATTTTTACTAGACATCAAGGCAAGCCTACTTCACCATTCAGGAGTCCACCATCTGTGAGAGAAATAAGCATAAAATACATTGGTTCAGATAACTGAAATTGCAGGCTGGAGATGATGTTCTGGAGATTTGATCTCTGCAGGTTCTTGCTTTCTCCAATCTACTGGCTTCATTTTTAGTCTCTTTGTGGTAGTAATACAGCTGCAGTATCTCCAATTTTGTAATCTCTCAGGTCCCATTCTAAGATAACAGGAATGACTCCTGTTTATCTTCTCACAGAGGAAACCTCTGGGATTGGTTCTGATGGGGTTTGCTTGAGTTGAGCCATATGCTTGTCCATCCATGAAGCACTCACTGTGCCCAGAGCAGGTAATACTCTCCCTTGCTCTGGGTGTGCCATGTACTCCATGGTTAGGATCTCTGGTTAAGTGCACACCTCCTGAAGGACGTGTACTGAGTGTTGGAGTGTTATTTCCCCAAATCCCATCCCAGGTGCTAAATCCAAGGAACTGGTAAAAGGGATAGAGTTGGGAAAGGTGCTCAATATACCCACAGAAGCCTATTTAAATTCAAATGAACTACAGTTCAAATAGAACCTAATTACCATTCAGTAATTAATTCATGGAAGGAGCATGCGTTATTGTGGTTAAGGATTTGAGTTTTTTAATCAGACAGAACTGGGTCAAGTCCCAGCTTTTCCCCATGCTACCTGTGTCACCTTGTGATTTTCTACAATACAGAAATTATATTTCTCCCTCATGAGAGTGTTGTGAGGATCAAGTAATATATGCAAATTGAGTTCCTACAACACAGCAAATACGCAATAAATGTAAACTATCTCCATCATTATTGTCAACATAATCATAAACTTCATTTTTATCATCATCAACATCATCATCGCCACTGTTATCATTAACCAAATATTCACCAGGAATATGCTCCTTGGGAAACAATTTTCCGTTTCTTTTAGGTGCATCAGGAAAAAATCATCCTCTATATCTCATTTATTTTTGAAATATATTCTAGTATGATATATATCACAATGTATTATAAGCACATTTAAATGTCTATTGTCTCACCACTCTGAGATCTTCTTGTGTATAATATTTAATTCATCGCTGCATCTCCTCAGATGCCTCCTTACACACAATTGGAATGAAGGGGGATAATGCAAGAAAAAAGAATCCATATTGATAAGGAGTTTACTATGTATAAAATACTGTGTGATATATATACATCATATTCTGTCTTCCTCCTAAAAACTCCATTATATAGGCAATATTATTCTCATTTTTATATATAAATATGTCAAGTCATCTAATCTGACTAAAATAAAACATCAATTTCAGAGCCAGGATTAAAATTCTGGTCTATTTTAATCTCAAAACTATTTATTTTCCCTCTATGCTAGCATTTCTCAACTGCAGAATAAAGTCTTTGAGATTCTTAAGATAAATTTTTCTAGGTCCATGTGATCTCTGTAAATTTTTTGTTTCAAGGATGATATTAAATATAAATAAGAACATATCCTTGATGATCGCTGGCATAATGTTTCAAAGACTCACGTTTGAGTCTGTTTCAACAACATTGGTATCAGGGGAACAACTGAAATGACAGCCCTTAACTTTTATTGCAGCATTTCACAAACTGGCATCTGCAGACCCCTGAGTATCACTACACTCTACTTCATAAATGTTGGTTGAATAAGCCAGTGAGTAAGTTCTCCTCAGAGAATGGCACTCCCTGTGGCAGAATTTGGGACTTTCCCTTTCCCCAAATCCTTCCCGACTCATCAGTCACTGACAATAGGGAGTCCTCAATTTCATTTCAAGTTCTATGTTTCTCAGCCTTGAGACGGCAGGGGCCAAAGTGGAGCTGGAGAAGGACCAGGAAGACTGACCAGCAGGTGGGGATAAAGGCTCCATGAACTGCCCCATGAAGGTAAAGCCTTGTGAAACCCTGGATTTAGGTACATTTAGTCAATGGAACCTTGAGGAATGTTTTTCAGTCTGTCTGTCCCAGTCCCAATACCCTACACATAGAATAAACCTTTAAAAGTCACAGGAACTGAGTGACCTTGTTCTCTTCTATCACCTTTTTCCTCCTAATTTTCATCATCCTTGATGAAAACAAAGGGTTCTAAGGCTTTCTAAGAAAGGATCCTACAGCAATACACAAACACATGTGTGGCAGTGTGCGTGTCATCCTGTAACGCTTCACATCACATGTCAGTCACATCACATGTCACATCACTCTTATTCTCGCTTCCCCCACAGAGGGGAATGGCTAACTTAGATTAATGAGAACCCAGCATTGGTAAGACTACACTTTTCCTCATGAGCAAGGTCGCTGTGAGGGCACAGATCACCGCTCACACCGGGCATGGGCTTTTGCTCTCTTGGCACTGCTTACACTTCTGGGCCATGATCTTTCCCTCTCTCCTCTCTGTTCCCCTGAGATAAGTGCTCTAAAGGAGACCTGCCCTTCCTCCTTTCTTTCTCTCTCATTCTCGGGTAGTCATGTGTGTGGCAAGGCTAAGCTCCTTCAGAAGGCTGGTTTTGTATCATCAGAGTGTGTTTTGCTGACCCAGCTCTCCTCACAGGCCTTATTTTGAAATGAAAATGAAAAGTTTTCATTAGGTTTTAGCTTTAAGCTACATTCTCCAGCACATTTTATCAGAAGCCCTGTAGCTAGAGGACAGTTGGCCACCTGATTAGCCATTAGCAGAGCTAATATCTTGTCACATTTAGTTAGTGATCCTTGTCTCTAGTCTCTATTTTTGTGACATGAGGGAAGGAGAAATGATGAGTCTTAAACCCTGTAATCTCTGAAATCAGATTTTAAGGGATTCTTCCTAGGTCATGTTCTATCTACTCTTACTTAGATGCAAAGACACAAATGAATGATATTCTCCTGGTAAACAAAAGTGAGCTGGAAATTTTATGCAAGAGCCCATGATGACCAAAGATTTCCTAAAATCTAAACTGCACTGAGACTTAAAGGAAGACATGGGAACAAAAAGAATAACTGTAATATTTGTTGGGGATTATATATCTTCAGCATCTACTTTGTTACTTGGTTAATTTATAGGAGTTGTTTGTACCTGAGAGGCTCATAGAAAGTTAGCAAAACATCTGTTGGAAATGTCTTTCTCACTAGAAATATAAAAAGAGCCACAATAACATAAATCAAAATCTCTAAACCTAATTCACTGAACTCAGAACGCATCAAGCATTATCATTGCTTTTAGAAAACCTGATACTTGTAATAACACCTTGACTACACATTTATCACTATGTGGAAACAAACGCAGATATGAAGACATTCTCTAAGTTGACCAAAAATATGGATACTTTCATTTTAAGGACTCGCAAGCTGATAATGTGAAGTTAATGTGAGTGCTGAAGTCGTCCTACAGAGCATGGAACTGGAATTTGATAAAAATGCTTTAAAACCTGAATTTTGTAAAGTCACAGTTTACTGCAACAAATGCAAAAGGTTTATTTGAAGTAAATATTGCTACCCATGATCATCAGGCTACATATGTTTAGTGAATGTACTTTCTCAAAAACCCCCAACCCAAAATAGGAATAAAGGAAGGAAGGGAGACAAAGAGGAAAAGAAAGAGTTCTCTCGTGATTTATCCAAGCTGTAATTATTCCTTTCTGCATCTGCCTGAAGGACATCAAATCAAATGGAAATGTGATAGATATACAGATAGATAGCTATACAGATATATATCCTATATGTGTGTGTATTATTATATAATAACAATACTTATAAGTATAGTAGGTATATTTAAGACACATGTTTATCTATATTTATGCATATATATCTTTACTATCTGTATCTATATTAATCTATATCTGTGCATAGATAGATTATAGAAATGCCTAAGGACATCGGATTAGATACATATGTTGTTTCTAAGGCACACAGACTTCAGCCCTGGAGTCAAGGTGTTACAGTCAAGTATTAGCCTCTGTGGTTTGTGTGTATATTAGTCATTCAGTTGTGTTTAACTCTCTGTGACCCCATGGACTGTAGCTCTCCAATCTCCTCTGTCCATGGAATTCTCCAGGCAAGAATAATGGAGTGGGTAGCCTTTCCCTTCACCAGGGGATCTTCCCAACCCAGGGATCTAACCCAGGTCTCCAGGATTGCGGGCGGATTCTTTACCATCTGAGTCACTAGGGAAGCCCAGATATATGTGTACTTAACATTTAAGTGGCAGATTTTGAACCCTGGAAGTATGGGCTTCCAATTATGCTGTCTGATACTAGTTGAATATTCTTAGCACTTAGCTTTCTTATCTTTCAAATGGGCTTCATCTTACCTATTTAATAAGACAGTTTCTAGAATTAAATGAAATGACAAAGTACCAGTTGCATAATGAGCATGTGATAAAGTTTAATTTCCCTCTTTTTTAGCCATACTCTCCTTAAATAATCTTGCTGTTGTTGTTTAGTCACTTAGCTATGTCCTACTTTTTTGAGACCCCATGGACTGTAGCCTGCCAGGCCCCTGTGTCCATGAGATTTCCCAGGCAAAGATACTGGAATGGGTTGCCATTTTCTCTTCTGGGATCGAACCCATGTCCCCTGCATTGGTAGACGGATTGTTTACCACGGAGCCACCAGGGAAGCCATTACATATTCTGCCAGGCCAAAGAATCCTTAAGGAATAGATTTGCAAACTAAATTTTGTTATTTGCACAAAAAAAGTTGTTTCAGACATATTTATTGAATGTATTAACTTCTAGCTTAACCCTAAGCTAATCTTACTAATGTAAGACCTCGGGCATGATCATGTTTTTCTGAGTGGTTATGTTGACCAGTTGAAGAAATCTAGTTTATAGAGAAGTAAAGAATCTCCTAAAAGAAAACTGAGTAAAGACCTTTACAGGGTGTATGTGTGAGATCATGAGATAAACTATAGAATCCTGAGGCATCATTTTACTAGTGCATACATGTGGAAGCTAGACAAATGGTACAGATGAACCTACTGCAGAGCAGGAGTGGAGACACAGATGTAGAGAGCAGACATGTGGACATGGCTGGGGAAAAGGAGGTGGGATGAATCAGGAGAATGGGTTGACATATGTACACTTCTATGTATAAAATAGATGGCTAGTGGGAACACATTGCATAGCACAGGGAGCTCAGTTAGGTGCCCTGTGGTGACCTAGACTGACCTCGACAAGTGGGATGAAGCGGTGGAAAGGAGGCTCAAGAGAGAGGGGATATATGTATACATATGTTTGATTCATGTTGCTGTACAGCAGAAATTAATGCAACATTGTAAAGCAATTGTACCCAAATAGAAAAACTAGAGGGTGATCACTTCATAGTCTCCCAGGAGAAAATTTCCATGATTCTCTAACTAAGGGATTTGGGGTGGAAATGTTTAAGAAATAATGATCTAAGTCAGACATCATTTACTAGGTACTTAGGAACCAAATGGAGATGCATTGTGCTTGGCCAGGCCTTCTAATCCTTTTGAATTAGTTGCCAAGATTCAAAAAACAAGCAAGTACACATAGAAGTCTGGATTTGAGCTTTACCAAAAAATTTAGATCTGATTATATTTGGCTCACATCCTAGCATGACAACAATTGGCTCAAATCGAAGGATACTCCCTTTAAATAGAGAGAGGGATTTCTTTCTCTGCTAGCACCTCCTCCCAGCCTGGCTGAAGCATTTTTCTACTGTGTTAGACTTTGTAGGTCCATGTTATGCTTAGCCCATGGAAGGAGAGTCAAGTAGATAATCATTGCTCAGATAAGAGGCATTTTCTACAAGGAAGTAATGTGTGGTGCATGGATTTTACTTAAATGTGTCTCGTGTTCATCTTTTCACACTCGTCTCAGAAATTTGTGGAGAGGCAGGTACTAATACTGTAAACCAAAAGGATCGGTATCAATTCTGAATTTTCCTAGGGGCACAAAGAGCTCTGAATGGATACCAACATAACAAAGTATACCTGGAATTAAAAGGGAAAGACAGTTTTCTCCCTACCACTGCCTGGAACACAGCTTCTGTTAATGAGGTCTCCAGAAGATGAGCAAGTTGTCCCACAAATTTGCAAAGTGCCTCAACAGTGCCCTTCAGGAAATGACATAACAGGAAAAAGCAGTAGCCAGAAAATGAAAAGGAGACAAAGAGAGGATGTTAGACCTAGCTTTGAGAAAGAAACTGTAGACACCAGGAGATGGGACTTGTTAAAAGTACGTGGAAGACCATCCCCCACCTCTATCTAATAAATCTCTAAAATGCATCAGTAGTGGAACTAGCTGCCAGAGCTTGAGTCTCTGTTTAAGCCCATGGGACTGACAGCTAAGGAAATGCAGGACACAAAGAAATGAATGGTCTTGCCAGCAAGCTACTAGAGTCTAATATTATTTTTGGACCTCTCTGCATCATTACTTTTAAATAAAGTGGAGAGGAATGAGTGTTAATACAAGTGTAGAATTACACTACAAGTTCTATTTGTATGTAGCCCTGCCATTCAGGCAAAAAAGGTAATAATGACTTGGAGATCAGATTGGCTCATTGGAGCACAGCAGTAGCAAAGAAAAGCCCCAAATGATTTACACAAAAGAAAGAAAAGGAAGGCAAGATTGGCCTTTTTACATTCAGCTGCATTTCCTTCACTTAGTCTTACTAGCAGCTATTAAAAAATTCTTTTCACCAAAATATTTAATTCATGAATTAATTCATGAAGGATAAATGAAGACATTTTTAATTTCTTGTGAAACTGAGAATGTGAATTATTGCTTTTCATTTTTTTAGGATATTCATCAAAATTACTTGAAGAAGGCTTCCATATTTCAAGCTCCCTGAGATCTACACTCTACCTTACAGACCTCAGTAGTCCCTAGACCTAGCCATCGTAGGTATCTAGAGGGCACCCCCATCACCAGATACATGTGATGGTGCATAAGCATTTATTGTACACATGGTGATTTCAACACCAACGTAGTTTAGTGACTCATCCTCCTCAAGTCTTTAAAGCATTTCAATTAGCTTTATAGAATCTACAGTTCTTTTTTACACTCATGTGTAATTGGTTTACCAATTTAATTAACTCACATAATTATACTAAAAAGCACAAGAAGCACACAAAAATTTTTTAGAAATACACACAATTGGTTTTTTATCAACCAGTTGTAAGCATTCAGTGTGCTGAGGTCAGTGGTCTGTATGTTTTAAAAGAGGAATGGAGGTGGGAGGGGGGTTCAGGATTGGGAACTCAGGTACACCCGTGGTGGATTCATGTCAATGTATGGCAAAACCAATACAGCATTGTAAAGTAAAATAAAGTAAAAAAAAAAAATTAAAAAAAATAAAGGAGGAATGGAGAGGCTGATTAATCTGACAAGTTGGTCCGGTTTGAGAGGGCTTTTTTTGTATACTCCAGTATTCTCAGACTTCCCTTATGGCTCAGCTAGTAAAGAATCCACCTGCAATAGGGGAGACCTGGGTTCAATCCCTAGGTTGGGAAGATTCCCTGGAGAAGGGAAAGGCAACCCACTCCAGTATTCTGGCCTGGAGAATTCCAGGGACTGTACGGTCCATGGGGTCACAAAGAGTTGGACACGACTGAGCAACTTTCACTTTCACTTTTTTTGTATTATACCATCTTATATACAAACATAATAAAAGGCTATGAGATGATACAGCAGCTTTGTTCAGTAATTCCTTGCTCACTAATAATACCCAGTGACTGTAAGTGCCTGGTATATAGTCACATCCTAATTAGTATGTTTTGAATTGAGTAGATGATATATGTATACATTTTCAGGATAATATAAAATTTAGGTATCTTTACTAAGCACCTATCTTTGTTTTCTTTGCTGCTAAAATATTTATATTGTTTTATAAATGGTTTTGCTAATTAAAAAATGCTGAAGTTACTGACAACATCCCAAATTCCAATTATCCAGCATCTGTCTGATAAAATTTTCTTCTAATGTCATTATCTAAAGCTCAAATATTTTTTTCCTCAGGATTATTGCCAAGTGTGCATCCACCATGCTGTTGTTGTTGCTACTGGATGGTATTTATGTCACAGTTCATCCTTTTCAAAAACAGGCAAGGGTAGCGATACAGAGAGAGAACACAGAAAGTGTGTAACGTTTTACTGCTATACACCCTATAACCAGCACACTGATTTGACAAAAAGAAAAAAAGAAATCTGTTGAATAAATGAATGAACAGTTCTAGGCACTTAGGGCTAAAGTACAGATTATAGAAATGTTCCCCCAAATGTCATAATGTCAACACCAAGTAAAGGACCTGGGAATAAAGACCTATGTTCCTATTTAGGGAAAATAAGAAACAAAAGAGACCTTTGATTTTAAGAAAAAAAAACATATAATTTCATGATCCAGTCCAGTGTGTGCTCAGTCATGTCCGACTCTGAGACAAACTGGACTGTGACCCACCAGGCCCCTCTGTCCATGGGAATTCCCAGCAAGAATACTGGAGTGGATTGCCATTTTCTCCTCTAGGGGATCCTCCCAATCCAAAGGTCAAACCCATGTCTCTTGTGTCTCCTGCATTGCAGGCCTATTCTTTACCCACTGAGCCATTGAGGAAGCCCAATTTCATGATGGGATGAAACTGAGCAATTTGAGAGTGGTTTCTATGGTTCTGAGTTACAAGAGAAACTGTCATCTAGTTTCATGAGAATATGATGTAGATGGCAGAAGGACCTGAGTGCAAACATCTTGGATATCTGATATCATAGACCTTTTCTGGTCTCTGAATTAGCACATCTGGCTTCTTGATACCCAAACTCCTAAAGCACCTGTAGAAACAAATCAGTCAAGGATTAGGAACCAGCATGCTGGGCTCAGGGGCTTCCCAGATGGTGCTAGTGGTAAAGAACCCACCTGCCAATGGAGGAGAAGTCAGAGAGGTGGGTTTGAGCCCTGGGTCAGGAAGATTCCTGGAGGAGGACCTATATTCTTGTCTGGAGAATCCCATAGACAGAGAGGCCTGGTGGCCTACTGTCCACACTTGGCACGCAGGCACCGGTGCTTAGCTTAAGAGAATTTAGGAGCCTCTCCACTGCCCTCTGCCTGTCTCTCTAACATCCCACCCATACTTTCTTGTCAATGTTCGAGCACCTGGCAACCAGATCAAAGCACTGGTTTATCACCTGGGATCACTCTGCTGGCCAGCAATCAGGGTAATGATCACTCACTATTAATGGCTTGCAAATAGAATGAGCATTACCCTGGATAAATCTGACGTGGAATCTTTGGGACCCACATTGAGTGATTAAAGATCTTTGCTATCCTAATAAAGATCTCTATATTTGGCAGATCAAAAGTAGCTGGAGGGGAACTTTCCACCAATGGAAAATTTCAAAGTGAAATGAGTGAGTTGGTAAGTTTACAGAAAGAAAAAGAAATGAGTTGTGTTCTGCTGTAATAAGGTTGAGAGAGAAGGCGGTCCTTTTCCAGCATAGAACAGGCTGACGTCATGGCAACTATAGGAAATTGCTTCTTTGCAGTGTGTTTTCATTATTTAATTTGCATTAGAGTGAATTTCTAGATAATCCCCATATAAAATAAAACTTATGAAATGGTATTTAGTTTGTAATACTAATTTCACATTCTCTAGACATCTACACTCCTCCATGACTCTAATACCAATAATAGCAACCACTCCTTACTGAGCTTGTAAACTCTACCAGGCACCCTGCTGAGACTGCTACATACATTCTCTTTAATTCTTCCAACATCCCCTACTAAATTAGGCATTATTCTCATTATACTGATGAGGAAACCAAGGCTCAGAGAGGTTAAACAACTGGTATAAGTCACACAGTTTGTGAGTAGCAGAACCAAGGACAAAACCCAGCTTTGTTTGATGTGACACCAAAGACTGTTTTCCCTTTATACTCTGTTTTGGCATAGACATCCTCCAAGAATTCATTGCAGTCATTTGTGTAATATTCTGAAACATGCTGGGCATAGATGAAAGAGGAGCAAGAGCCATAAAAATATGGGGACAGTATAAGATGATTTGATTTTTAAGGCAGCTATGCTGTGATACAGGAAGCTTTTCAATTCATACTTGTTAATATTTCCATATAATAGCTTCCATAACACTATTTTGTTAAGAAGACAGATAAAGAGTCCCTTTTTGTGTATGTGACATAAAATAAAATGCCTTGGAGTTGAATTGATATAACATGGAAGGGGTGTGATGTGCTACAGAATACTGAATTTGGTGATTAAACACAATGAGTCTTTTTTTTTCTCTTCCTTTATAAACTAGTAAGCAGGCTGGTAACCTGATAAACAGAAAGACCTCCACTCTCTATCCTGTCTCTTTTGAAGCAGCAAAAAAGAAGGAAAACAAACATTCTTTATAAATAAATTAAAATTCTAACTAAAAAGCTAATTATAAGTGTATTTGTTTTGTTGGAGGTAAGGCACATCTATTATCATAAAGATAATTAACTCAGTCTGACAGATCTAATAAAAGGACAAGTTTAGCACTGGCTTAGCCAGAAGCCGAAGGCAAGCAATTTTTATAATTACTAGTTATTGTAACTGGGCTCAGAGAAAATGGTCTGTGATATTTAAACAGTAATGTTAATTTGCATTTAGACCTGCCCTTTTTTCCTCCCATGAAAGAAAAAGTAAAAGACTGGATTAAGTACAAGAAACCTCAATAACCAAAATATTTTAAAATACATTAAAGCATGCAGAATAAAAGCCTTTTCATCTATTACCTCAAGAATTTCTCTAAGCACATAATGTATGTCCATATGAGGTAAATGTTTTAGCAATGACCAATTAAATAAGTTAACCCAACTTCTCAGTGCATGAGAGGAAATTATCCAATCTTCTAAGATGGGTAAAATCACTATGCTGTGTCCTATTTTACTCTCCTGTCTGTAGATATCCATGATTGTGCCTACCATTGGCTAGCTCTTGAATTGAGGGGATTAAAAAATAATAATTAAATAAAGAGCACTGAAAATAGGCAAGTGAGAATATTGACTTTGTAACCAATTACTTACAGTGTAAGAAAGATGAGCAAATAAAAGGATGGGTAGCATGCAAAGGAAATGAATGATTTCTATCGTTCCCTGGCAGCTGCCCTTAACTAGAGTTTGTCTCAACATTTCACAGCAGACTCCTTCCTGGAGCAAAACAAATCAACTTTTTTAAGAGTGGAAGTTACTCTTTAACTGCTCCTATAATAAAGGCTGTAGAAATAAGTAATAACCAGTGTCAGAAAATAAGTTTATAATACACTAAGAAAAGCACTTTAAGGTAAAATACCTGTTAGTCAAGCACACATTTTATTATGGTCTACAAATATGGTGATAGAATCAGTCCATTACATTTGGTAAATATGTTGTTTAATTTCTCCATATTATGCCCTGTCCATGCTCCTGTTATCAAGGTGAGTGTTTAAACCATCAGCCTAATTACATTCCCAATACTTATTAAAAAATACTGACAAAGTAATATATAGCAAATGGACTTTTTCTCTACACTCTCCATGGAAGAATAATTTCAGATTTATTTTTTTCACATTTTCCTTGGCTACCCTTCATTTTACAACTTTTATTTGTTTCAGTTTTCTGAGTTATTATAATTAGAAAGCAAGTTTGACAAAATTTCTTACTTTCATCTTTGTACTAAGGATTATACTCTTTAACGTGGTAAAAAGTAAAATGGCAGTCCTATGAAGGATGTCACCTCTGTTTCAACACTGACGAAGTGGCATTCTATCTCCATTTCCATTTAATCTCTACTGGTTCCTACTTCTAACCTTTAACTGAGCTTGTCTTAAATATTTACTGTATCATGTTCTAATTACATGTCTTATGATGCACTTTCAACTAATAACTTATTAATGTACATATGGGAAGATTACTGCCCAATAAAAGAGAAGAAAAAGAAAGAATGAGACAAAATTTCTTTCCTCAAGGTTCTCAGGTCTGTAGTTTGAAATCAGCATAGAATTTGGCATTCATATTACAGCATTAGAAAATGGCAACCCACTCCAGTATTCTTGCTTGGAAAATTCCCTGGACAAAGGGGCCTGACAGTCCTACAGTCTATGGGGTTACAAAGAGTCAGAAATAACTTAGCACATACACACTCACATCCCTGGTTTCCAAGCCAGAAAATCCAAGCAAATGCAGATCAATGTTGAAAACATGGATGCATAACTTGTGGATACAGATAGGCAACTGACTGAGTCATTTTAGATAACAGACTTGTGCATTCATGGATCTTGATATCCATGGGGATAGTCTGGAACCAACTCCCCGGGAATACTGAGGGATGAATATATCAACTGAGAAGTGCCCCTTTGGAAAAGGGGACTTGTAAATCAAATACATGAACAGAAAGAATCCTAAGAAAAAGAAAGAGCCAAGATAATTCCTGAAGGATAAGTAGAGGGAAAAGGAAGAACATGCTAGATAGACTTGCAAGGTCAGTGAGGCAAGAAGGAATGACATTTTTAATAGAAACCTTGCCAGTGTCTATTTTTTTCTTCACAACTTAGCATTCTTTAAATCTCTCAGACTCACGTTAAGATTAAACCAGATAATCTGAGTATTTTATGCATTTGTATGCATCTGTGCTTTTGTCTTTGATCCTAAATTCTGAAAAATCAAGGACCATACCCATACCTTAAATTATACAGCAAAAATCTATAGAGAACCAAAAGCTGTTGAGGATCTTGTGCTAAGATATCAGGTAATAGAAATGTAAAATACTTCAACATTCCACAGCACAGGATACTTCTTCAGGCTACTAATCCTTCTTCTCTATCAGCCTCCACACTGCCCCAGTATGGAATATTTGAAGCAGCAGAAATGAAGCCTTAAGCCTTCATGGTAGTAAGGTTGTAGGTCTTAAAACTTCAGGGTTTTCAAATAATTTCCCTTTATCCAGATGTCTGTGAAGTAGACAAGTGGGAATTGATTCTGTATTTTTTCAAGGTCCTATTCCAGGTCATTGCTAGGAATGCACCAGTGCCAACAGAGCTTGAAAGATGGGGAAAAAAACGGACAGAATAGGTGTCTCCAACCTTTCTCCACAAATGGGTGGGCAGAGCACATGCTTCATTTCTTATGATTGCCAGGGGTCACTGTGTAACAGCAGGGTTCATCTGCTTGAAATTGAAACCAAATTGACTATTATTTATATAGTTCTAGGTAGGAGAACATAGCTTTGTGTGGTAGGGGAAAGTTGTTCAGAGGTGAGGAGTGAGAAATCAGCACTTAGGGCCCACTTCCTACTCTTGCAGGTAAAGCATAATAAAGAACAAATGAAATAAGGTGACGCAGAGTAGGTAGGAGGTCACAGTGAGAGCACTCCACTGAGAAGATGTGGCCAGGAACCTTCATTTTGCAAAATGTGAAGACCACGGAGTTGGTGCAACAAATTGTCAGGTTGCTTCAGGACAAGGTGTGGCACTTGGAGGCTCTGACTCATTACCTAGGAGTGGAAAGTTCAGCAGAGGAGGGAAAATGAAAGATAGAAGAGTCAGATAGTAAGAGGAGAAAAGAGGGAAATTGCACATAGGTCCTGGCTTTGAAAGAATATGCTTTTTTCCTTTTTATTTTTGGTCATTGATGCAAAGTGTAACTGATTGAACAAGGCCTTACATATCACATCAGGATAAAAAAAAAACAACAATATGAGATATAAAATGAGTACTTTTTTCCTTAGAAACACATTTGTGCATGTATTGGTTAGAAGGAGGAATCTGGAAGAATATGAGCCGCCTTGAAATTTTACTGAAGCCCATTTCATTCTCATTTTCACTGCAGTGTAATTGGTGGGACTCTCTGGAAAGAGACTGGACTGTTTTAACTGTGATTCATTAGTAGCATCAGTCACAAAAGGTGGGGCAACTTTGCCGACTCTAAGTGTTATACAAAGGCTGTGTTTTTTTATTATTATCCATAATTTCTCAGACAACAGGCCTGTTAGCCAAAGCTGCTTAGAATTAGTGTGCAGTCCCTCCTCAGCGTTTAATGCAGGTCAACTTGTGGGTCTTAAAAGATTGACTATGGCCCTTTAAAAACATTCTCAGAGTTGTGGTGTGTAATTAATCATAGCAACAGAAGCAAAATACATCATTTCCTTGCTGAGAATAGCATGTTTTCTTTGCTTATGAATTGATCCCTTAAACATTCCTCATGGGAATATATTTTTCCCTCGTAATGCAACCTGGCTTTAAACTACAGATGTGTGAATCTATCTGTAGGAAGTTCCAGGGCTCATTGATTTGTGAGATCCATAGGTATTCATCTACTTTCGATGGAAAACTGAAAGACAGGACAATTAATTAAGCCATCCTGCAGTGATTTTTTGAAACTGTAATATAAGCAATGACTAAGAAACCCCCAAAGCTTTAGAGTTTGGATTTGGTTTGGAAAAGCATCTGAACTTTTACAAACTGGGTTGATTTGAGGAAAAATAAAATAAATTGTGTCATGCATTAGGCACTGTATACATTATTCCTCTTATACAGGGCTTATCATGCTCAACCTTCAGTTTATGGTACATATGTGATAGAATGAATCTTTTTATGTGTCTGTGGGGCATCTGATCTCCCCTATTTGTTTGCAAAGGCCTTTGCAAACAGATTATGTCATGCACCCAACTACAAGAGTGCTCAGTGCTTGATCTAATACTTGCCATTACATGCAAGTCTTCTATACCTTATACCTTCAATAAAACATTTATTCATTTATTCCTTTGTTACTAAATGAGATCTATTAATACCAAGCATCATCCCCAGGCTCAGAGAACTCACAATGAGTAGACATCCATAAACATTATTTAGGGGAAAGTAAGGAATTCATTCATTGCAAGTCTTTTGATTTTAGAAATATAAGAGTTTTTGAGAAAATAAAAACATTACCATAACTTTATTATCTGCACTGTGTCCCAAATCTTTTTGGAAGGTGGCAGGCTCTAAATATAAAACAAAGGAGATTATGCATGAAATACTCAACTCAGTGAAAGTATATCAAGCATCTGCAAGACGTAAAAGTCAAAGCTAAGTCTGTTGGTTAGCATACCTATTAGACTTCAAAGAAGGCAGCCAAGAAACATCCTTCATATAGGCATATTTGATTAGTCCATTAACAAGTTTGCTCAGTCACTCAGTCGTGTCTGACTCTGCCTGGACTGTAGCCCACCAGCTCCTCTGTTCATGTGATTTTCAAGGCAAGAATATTGGAGTAGGTTGCCATTCCCTTCTCCAGGGGATCTTTTCAACTCAGGAATCAAACCTGAGTCTTGGATCTCCTGCACTGGCAAGTGGATTCTTTACTGTGTCACCTGGGAAGCCCCATTAACAAGTTTGGAAATAGCCATTCAAGTTCCAGATCCTTAACAGACCTGATGTAGCCTGCACACTGGACCCTCTTCTTTGGCTTCACCCATCTTCATTCTTCTCTTTGTTCTCTAGATTCAAGGCATTCTGACTACCTCTAGTTCCTCAGCGGTGCTTAGTTCTCTTTCTCCTTCGGACTTTCACATGTACGGCTGGTCTTGCCTGAAACCTCCTCCCTGTCACCTTATTTACTAGCTATTATCTACTCACCCTTCAGGCCTTCACTTTAACTTCACTCTCTTTCTCTAAAAATTTTCTTGTTTGTAGATCTGAGTTCATGATGAATGCCAGGACATCCAGTGCTTCTAATATCTTAATACACAATTCATATGAATTCTGGTTTAGAGTCTGTCTCCTCTGATTGACTGTGAGTCCCATGCAGGCAGAATCATATACCTAGGAAAAAGCTGGATGCTAGGACTTAATACACACTTAGCAAGTAATTGTTGAATGAATGAATGAGTAAATACAGAGTTATATTTCAACAATAACTCATCAAATCTCAACAGAAGTGTTATATGGAAGTGTTATGCAGAAAAGTAACATTTAACATTACAAACAGAGAAAACACGTTTGAAAGTTTCTTTTATTCATAAAATGCTTTGGGATTTTTCAGTTTGGTCATTGTTTTTAATGAAAATCATTTTACTACAGACACAGTGAAAAAGTAAAAGAGAAAATTTTACCTAAGTGAAAATAAACTTTTTATATGTATATTATTCAATATAAAATATTTCAAATATGAAGTTATTTTCAATATCTAAACTCTCTGAAAATCATCTCAATCAGCAGGAGAAAGATAAAGTATTGTCTTTCTCTTACCACATATCAGAAAAAATGTAGTTAGTTTTTGTTTCTACTTTTAGATAACAATTGGTATAGGTAATTTAAATTATTGATTGAGGTAAGAATGTACTTTTTGCTTGGTTTGTCCTAGTGGGAGAGGCAGAAAAACATGCAATGGATTCAGCATCTGAAGACCTATGTTAATAAATGTGACTATCACCCACCCACCACTACTCACAGGTAGGTCATGGTTCTCTTGTTCCCCTGAAATGGGCATTGTTGTTAGCCTGTGGTATGTTCTCCACTCCTTTCACTATATTCATACAGAAATATCTACACACATTTATGTGCAGGGATGATTGTTGTCAATGTTTATAGTTACAAACCTGAGGATCATATATTATATGTAATATTGGAACTTTCTTTTCTCACTTAAAACTCTTATTGATATCTACCCAGGTCAAAAAAATATGGAATGGTGCTAACTCATAATAATTGCACAATATTTTATAGGATAGGTTTACCACAAATGATTTGACTATCTATTGTCTAATGTTCAGGTTTTTTCCAGGGTTCCATATTTCTGTTTCACTGTGTTTTTTGTTTTACCACTATACCATTGCATAGCATATACTGCATGCTCCACCCATCAGAACAAGACCATTTCCCCATGACTAGTCTCTCCCATCAAGAAGCTTTCATAAGCCTCTTATCCTTATTCATCAGAGGGCAGACAGAATGAAAACCACAATCACAGAAAACTAACGAAACTGATCACATGAACCACAGCCTTGTCTAACTCAGTGAAACTATGCGCCATGCCATGTAGGGCCACCCAAGATGGACAGGTGATGGTGGAGAGTACTGACAAAATGTGGTCCACTGGAGAGGGAATGGCAAACCACTTCAGTATTCTTGCCTTGAGAATCCCAAAAACAGTATGAAAAGGCAAAAAGATAGCACTCTGAAAGATGAACTCCCCAGGTCGGTAGGTGCCCAATATACTACTGGAGAAAAGTGGAGAAATAACTCCAGAAACAAAAGAGAGACAGAGGCAAAGTGTAAACAACACCCAGTTGTGGATGTGACTGGTAAGGGAAGTAAAGTCTTATGCTGTAAAGAACAATATTGCATAGGAACCTGGAATGTTGGGTCCAAGAATCAAGGTAAATTGGAAGTGGTCAAATAGGAGATGGCAAGAGTGAACACAGACAGAATCAGTGAACTAAAATGGACTGGAATGGGCCAATTTAATTCAGAAGACCATTATATCTACTACTATGGGCAAGAATCCCTTAAAAGAAATGGAGTAGCTCTCATAGTCAACAAAAGAGTCCAAAATGCAGTACTTGGGTGCAACCTCAAAAATGACAGAATGATCTCTGTTCATTTCCAAGGCAAACCATTCAATATCACAGTAATCCAAGACTATGCCCCAACCACTAATGCCAAAGAAGCTGAAGTTGAAAAGTTTTGTGATGACCTACAAGACCTTTTGGAACTAACTCCCCCAAAATATGTCCTTTTCATCATAGGGAACTGGAATGCAAAAGTAGGAGGTCAAGAGATACCTGGAGTAATAGGCAAGTTTGGCCTTGGAGGACAAAATGAGTCAAGGCAAAGGCTCACAGAGTTTTGCCAAAAGAACACACTGGTCATAGCAAACACCCACTTCCAACAACACAAGCGATAACTCTACATGTGGACATTACCAGATGGTCAACTCCAAAATCAAATTGCTTATATTCTTTGCAGCCGAAGATGGAGAAGCTCTATATAGTCAGCAAAGCAAGACTGGGAGCTGACAGTGGCTTAGATCATGATTGCCAAATTCAGACTTAAATTGAAGAAAGTAGGGAAAACCACTAGACCATTCAGGTATGACCTAAATCAAATCCCTTACAATTATACAGTGGAAGTGAGAAATAGATCCAAGGGGTTAGATCTGTTAAACAGAGTGCCTGAAGAACTATGGACAGTGGTTCATGACACTGTACAGGAGACAGGGATCAAGACCATCCCCAAGAAAAAGAAATGCAAAAAGGCAAAATGGCTGTCTGAGGAGGCCTTACAAATAGCTGAGAAAGGAAGAGAAGCTAAAGGCAGAGAAAAGTAAAAATAATAGCAAGAAAAGATAAGAAAGCCTTCCTCGGTGATCAATGCAAAGAAATAGAGGAAAACAATAGAATGGGAAAGACTAGAGATCTCTTCAAGAAAATTAGAGATACCAATGGCACAGTTCATGCAAAAATGGGCATGACAAAAGACAGAAATGGTATGGACTTAACAGAAGCAGAAGATATTAAGAGGTGGAAAGAATACACAAAAAACTATACGAAAAAGATCTTCATGACCCAGATAACCACAATGGTGTGGTCACTCACCTAGAGCCAGACATCCTGGAATGCGAATTCAAGTGGGCCTTAGGAAGCATCATTATGAACAAAGGTAATGGAGTAGATGGAATTCCAGTTAAGCTATTTCAAGTCCTAAAAGATAATGCTATTAAAGTATCCCACTCAATATGCCAGCAAATTTGGAAAACTCAGTAGTGGCCACAGGACTGGAAAAGTTCAGTTTTCATTTCAATCCCAAAGAAAGGTAATGCCAAAAATGTTCAAACTCCCACACAACTGCACTCATCTAACGTGCTAACAGAATAATGTCCAAAATTCTCCAAGCAAGACTTCAACAGTACATGAACCGTGAACTTCCAGATGTTCAAACTGGATTTATAAAAGGCAGAGGGACCAGAGATCAAATTGCCAACATCTGTTGGGTCTTAGATAAAGCAACACAGATCCAGAAAATATCTACTTCTGCTTTGTTTGACTGTGCCAAAAACCTTTGACTATGTGGATCACAACTGTGAAAAATTCGTCAAGAGAAGGGAATACCAGACCACCTGACCTGCCTCCTGAGAAATCTGTATGCAGGTCAAGAAGCAACAGTTAGAACTGGACATGGAACAACAGATTGATTCCAAATTGGGAAAGGAATACATCAAGGCTGTATATTGTTACCCTGCTTATTTAACTTATGTGCAGAGTACATCATGAAAAATATTGGACTGGATGAAGCACAAGCTGGAATCAAGATTGCCGGGAGAAATAACAGCAACCTCAGATACTGACACCACCCTTATGGCAGAAAGTGAAGAAAAACTAAACAGCCTCTTGATTAAGGTGAAAGAGGAGAGTGAAAAAGTTGGCTTAAAACTCAACATTCAAAAAACGAGGATCATGGCATCTGGTCCCATCACTTCATCGCAAATAGTCAGGAAAACATGGAAACTTTGTTTTCAATAATGAGAGTCTTCAATAATGAGAGACTTTATTTTCTTGGGCTCCAAAATCACTGCAGATGGTGATTGCAGTCATGAAGTTAAAAGACACTTGCTCCTTGGAAGAAATGCTATGACCAACCTAGACAGAATATTAAAAAGCAGAGACATTACTTTGCCAGCAAAGGTTCATCTAGGTCAACGCTATGGTTTTTCCAGTAGTCATGTATGGATGTGAGTATTGGACCATAAAGAAAGCTGAGAACAGAAGAATTGATGCTTTTGAACTGTGGTGTTAGAGAAGACTCTTAAGAGTCCATTGGACTGCAGGGAGTTCCAACCAGTCCATCCTAAAGGAAATCAGTCCTGAATATTCATTGGAAGGACTGATGCTGAAGCTCAAACTCCAATCCTTTGGCCACTTGATTCGAAGAACTGACTCATTGGAAAAGAACCTGATGCTGGGAAAGATTGAAGTCATATAGAGAAGGGGATGACAGAGGATGAGATGGTTGGATGGCATCACTGACTTGATGGACATGAGTTTGAGCTAGCTCCAGGACTTGGTGAGTGACAGGGAAGCCTGGCATGCTGCAGTCCATGGGGTCGCAGAGTCAGGCACAAATGAGCCACCAAACTGAACTGAACTGAGGGTGGATTTATGTTTTTTGGTGACTAAAAGTTAGGCTGCATTTACTGTTTGTTTTATCTGTAGTTATCAGAGGCTATAATTTCCTCTAGCATTTTTATTTTTGTTTTCCCTTTCATATTTGTATTTAGAGATGTCTTCTTAAATAGGGCTTTCAATGTATATTTTTGTGTTAGTCGCTTAGTCATGTCTGACCCCATGGACTTTGCAACCCCATGGATTGTTTCCCAACAGCCTCCTTTGTCCATGGAATTCTCCAGGCAAGAATAATACACATTTTACAAAGGGGATTGCCATTCCCTTCTCCAGGGGATCTTCCCAACCTAGGGATCAAACTCAGGTCTCCTTCACTGCAAGCAGATTCTTTACCACTGTCCCACCTGGGAAACTCTTTTCATTGTCTAATTCTAGCCGTTTAATCCCTTGTTGTTATACAGGAGACCTACTTATATGGTGGTAAGATGAGGTAGGGGAAGTATCCTAAAGTATTTTTATCCTAAAAATAAATAAATAAATAAGCCCTATGAATAGTTCTCAGTCTTAGTCAGCCTGTGCCTCCCTGGGCTGTGACCTTTAAAAGTGCTTCCCATTCCCACTCTTGAGTGAGACAGCAAGTTTAGAGGGGACTATTACTGGGTATTTCCCTTCCCTCAAGTAAGTTTGGCTTTGGTGAAATCCCAGCCTAACCTCAGTGAGGCTGTTTTCCTTTGACTAAAGGTCTTACAGAGAAGGATAAAATTTTCTGGGTATATACGAAAACGATTGCTATTTCCTTGCAGTATCAGAAGCACAAGGAAATTTTCCCCTGACCATCACTCTGCAAATCTGGTAGGGTTCCTGAATGCAGAATTCATGGACGTGTAGGGGCATCCCTGAACCCTCTTGGAATAGTTAAATCTCAAAACAGGCCACATGAGACTACAGCACTTCTGAAGTTTCAGTGATACTTTTTTCATATATTGATTGCTCATATACACTCAAAGCTATTTTGAATTATTTTATCTAGTCTTACTAATATCTTCTCTATATTTTTCTAGATATTTGATCATTAGACTTTTAAGGCTTCTTGGTAAATAATCCTACAACTCAACTGTATGAGACAATCTATGATCTTGTTTACTTATAAGTATTTACTTATGATCTGAAAGATCTGAAATCGGATTCTCTCATACTTCCACCCAAAATCATTCACTTGTAGGGTACCTGTCATCCTTCAAAACTGTAATAATATGTATACTTTCACATAAACAAAAAGCTTTTTGCCGAAAAATTTCAATAATCAAATTCCCATCTTCAGTTCAGTTCAGTTCAGTTCAGTCGCTCAGTCATGTCTGACTCTGCGACCCCATCAATTGCAGAGTGTCCCTGTCCATCACCATCTTACCCTGTAAGAAAAAGGAAAAAGAGTTGTATATTCAGTAGTTCTACTGGTTTTTATTTCTTTTTTAAATTTCACTTATGAAATTTGATTTTGTATTACTCTAGTCTGGAACCAGGATCATAATGTATATTCATATGTAATTAACTTTATTCAGTGGTGGAATAGCCAATAAAGCTATTTTAAATGGTCCTGTCATGTGCAACCATATCTCCTAGGTTTTATGGAGATGCAAAATCATAAGATTACCCATAATTATTTTGGTGTTTTTGCAATCTTATTAGGTCACCCAACGTAATCAGTGGCATTTATCAGTAATATAAGACACTCAATGTCAAGTGCTCAGTGAATGTTAATTTATAAATACTGGGTGGGGATGTATTCAGAAGGAATTAGTGTTTAAGAATCATGATCTTTTGACATATGCATTACAAATATGTTTATTAATCCTTGTAACTACTTGGTGACTAGGCATTAATATCCCAAGTATACTCTTGAGGCAGTGGGGGCTAAGAGAGGCTAGGTCTCATGGATTAAGTATTTAAACTATGGCTAGTTCATAAGATGCATCGACAGTAAAAATAAATGTTAAGGGACCTTATTTGGAAATAGAGTCGGTGCAGATTATTAGTTAAGATAACTTGTTGATAAATTTGTGCTGGAATAATATGAACCCCTAATCCAATATGACTTGTATCCTTATAAGAAGACAACTACGAGAATTCAGGGACAAACAGAGAGATCTTCATGTGATAACAAAGCCAGAGATTAGAGTTATGCTACTGCAAGCCAAGAAATGTCAAATATTACCAGCAAATCACCAGAAGCTAGAGAGAAGTGAGAAAACATTCCCCTACAGTTTTAAGATGATTTTTGTACTTATAAACTGAAAGAAATGTGAGATAATAAATTTAAGCCACTCAGTTTGTGGTACTTTGTTAAAAATCTCCAGCTAACTAATATAACGAGTAATGAGTGTGTGGGGGTGTGTGGGCATGTGTGCTCAGTTGAGTCTGACTCTTTACAACCCCATGGACTATAGCCTGCCAGGCTCCTCTGTCCATGGAACTTTCCAGGTAAGAATACTGGTGCAGGTTGCCATTTCCTTCCCCAGGGGATCTTCCAAACCCGGGAATTAAACCCATGTCTCTTGTGTCTCCTGCATTGGCAGGCAGATTCTTTACCATCTGAGCCACCAGGGAAGCCAGATGAATACATAGTAATGGCTTAATGGGGAATGTGCTCTCCAGACTGTGTACTTCATGTAGGGTGAGTGCAAAAGTATAGAGATGAGTAAGAAATACATTATTGCAGGTTACCAATATCAGGTCATTGCTAGACCACAGCAATAAATTCCAACCATATGGAACTATTCCTGAGGAATATGATTAAGAGGTGAAGACAGGGAACTCTGGTCAAGTTGTGAATATAGCTACCAGTTGATCCACTACAACCAGAAAGAGATCTCTATGTACCAAGGAAGAAAGAAACAGGTACAGTCAATTCTCAATATTTGCAGCAGTGCAGAACCATAAAAAAGCAATGCAAACTGAAACCCTGCAAGGCAAACAATAATCGATGGAAAATTATAGCTGTTTTGTAATCTTTAAAATATTTTTGTCAAAAATTTTTAAATTCTTACTGTCTATTGTAGAGGTACAGAGGAATGAAAAAGAAAAGCTATAATAAACTAGTTCTTATTTAGTACATTGTAATTTTAAACATTGGAAAGACTGAGAATTAAAGTGTTTTATTTCTTTGTATTAAGAATAGCTTGAACAGTGCTTTCCTTCTTGTCCTATAATTTAAGATATGAAGTGAACATCTTTTCTGTGCCTTGGCAAATTGCCATATACCTTTCTAATTTTGGATCACCTTCCAAAATTTTACCTTTTGTGCTTTCAATGTCATGAAATATCTCTGAGATGTTCTTTAATGTGAAGTTTCTTCTGGCACTTCTTTTATGGGATATGATCCTCTTTTTCATTATAATCATCTTCATCATGTATGTTGATAATTTCATCTTCACTAATTTCTCCTGACTTCTTATCTAGAGTCTTTCAAATAGTGACAGTGTCTATATTCCACAGTCAGCAATTTCTTCTATACTCCATTTAAATTTGATTGCAATTTCACTTCCAGTGTTATCACTTCATTTCTTTGCTGTACTTTTATCTTTGTTTGCCAATTCTCTTTTGATTATTCATTTTTGTAAAATGCCACATCGCTGTATTACTGGAGGACAAAAAGGTAAAACAACTCCATGATTTGCCGTCTGCAGGTAAACCAGCAATGTTCATGGGAACAACCACCAACAGACTTTCAAAGAATTGACACAATTGGTCATTATGCACATCTTTTATTCATATGGTGATTTGTGGACTGAAAAGCTAGTCATTGAAGTCTGTATTTTATGCAATTATTCACAATTATATAACATAATAATCAAAATTTTAAGCCATGTTGTTGGGGACTGTTATTTTTTTTACTAAATCATGGTAACTGAAGTTCATGCATATTGGAACCATCAAACAGAAGATTGCTTGCATATATCCAACTAGGCGTTAGAAGATAAAAAAAGGAATGAGGTAAGAAGAGAAAATAAATGTATAGGACATTCATTTACAAAGTGATCAGCAGATCAGAAGCATTGGGGTTATCTGAGAACTTGTTAAAAATGTAAATCTAAGATCCCACCCCAGACAGACTGAATCAGAAACTCCAAGAGTGGTGTCTAGTCTTCTGTGTTTTAATAAGGATTTCAGATGATTCTCAAAATACAAATTTGGAAATCATTGGGGAAAAAAAGGTACAGATTGGAATGAGAGAGAGTGAGAAAATGGGGATAAACCCCTTATTTTAGAGTTGAAATGAATCATCAGAAGCTCTTTAAGTTTCTATGACTGCTATGTGAATAGGCTCTTTTAAGTTTATACCAACTAGAAATCCAATTATTGGGAGAGAAAAGCATAACTGTCTCAAATCTATGTTGTTAAGGGCACAGAAGATTATGGTTAACAGAGGACATTATCTAAAAGGCCTCAACAGTCACACTCCCAGTAACTAGCAGAGAAAAATGTTAACTTTTAGGTCTTGCCTGGAAATTTTATGCTCTCTAACTTCTATCACACTGTTTACTCATGGTTTCAGGGAAACCTGCTATAATGAACACTTCATTCATGGGTTCACATTCAAATTTCATCACTTAATGTGTGTATGGCTTTGAGAATAATAATATCTACTTCAAGTGGTTTTTGGAAGGATTCAAAGAGATAGATAACATAGACAAAGTTCCTAGTCCAATCAATTATACTTAAAAAGAACTTCAGTTCTGCTCTTAAATTCTTTCATGGATTCCAATCTTCCATTTTTATTGCTACCAATTTTATAGTATCATTATATCTATAAATATTGCATCTTAATAATTTAAGATGTAAGTGATCCTTGTTTTGCTCACTGACATATTAAAACACCCTAAAATTGTGCCAAAAATTCAGTGGGTGCTTAATGAAAGTTTATTGAATGAATGAGTGACTCCTCCTGATAGTCCTGGTTCAAAGTCCTCATTCTCCATATAGACAACTTAAAAAGTTTTCAAAGCATTAGAATGATTACATGAGAAAGAGAATGGTATTTGCATGAAATATGATAGTGCCTGAGTTTTGTCTCAGTCTTGTTTGAGGAGCTAGTGTGAACTCAATGGAAGCATTCTTAATGAAAAGATGGCCACCTAAAAAAGTTGAAAATCTCAGCATTATACATTATGGGACAAAGATGCCCAGGGGAAAATGTAAATCATATTCAAGAAAGGAAGCAAAGGCTATAAGTACAAAAGTGCCAGGGTGAACATATCAAAAGGTCAGAAGTTAGAAGAATCAAGTGCAAATTAGGGTGTGGAGAGTCAGATGGATCCAGGCAAGTGGTACAGGAATAACACTATAAAAATTTGATGCCCCATGGTGCTCTCTGCATGGTGCTAAGCCTTGCAGGATTGAAAAATTTTTCTTGCATGCATTTTAAGTGCTTTGATTTGTACTTAATGACAGGGAACTTGTATATGCCACTCAGTAAAGATGGATTTGTCCGAAGCCCTGCTAAATCAATGCATATTCACTGAAATCTCTTGTCATTGTTCTGTCAGAGAAAGCTCTGCATCCATTCTGCCACATGGAAATCTGGCTAGTCTGTATCTGTGTTTGTAACCAGCTGGGACTTACACTGGCTTCATTATGCCATTTATTTTATCAGTAGACAGTTTTCCTCTAGTCTTTGTTTTCCTTGGTGGAAGTTGTGCTCCTTTTGTTTGTGTTATAATAGAGAACAAGCCATTTCCTTTTCAACATTAACAAGCCCATCAGTCATGCACTTTAACTTATAATTTTGAGTGTCTTTCAGCACTTTTAAGAGCAAGAAAAGATGGTATTATTCTGAGCCACAACATTATGGGGGCAAGAAATTCCCTCAAGAGGTCATATAATCTAATCCTCTGACTCCAACTGAACATTAGCTTTTGAAGAGATCATCACTTACAGATAAAATCTTCCTCTTTGCTTTATATTCACATGACATTGAAAGGGGCTGCATTTTCTGTGAGCCTAGAGGAAGAGAAAATAGCTTTCTTCAAGTCAAAGAACCTCACTTCACTCTTTTATTAAGATTTACAACCTGGCAAAGAAACCTGTAAGCAGACCATCTCTGCAAGTCACAATTCTGATTATCTTTAAAAGTCAAAGGACTAGATTGTTATATTTGTTTTTTCCTCCTGCATAGCAAATTACCATAAATTTAACTTAAATTATTATCTCACAGTTTCCATGAGTAGGAAGTCCGGGAATCTGGGAGCTTTGTTTGGTCTCATCAATTAAAATTCAGGCACAGATGGGGGCCTTGATCTCATCTGTGGCTCAAGGTCCTCTCCCAAACTTTTAGTTACTGTAATTTTCAACTGGAGAACTCAGACTCCCATTTCCTTGCTTGCTGTCACCTGGGTCCATTCTTATCTCTGAAAGCTGGCCACTATTCCTTGTCATGGAATCATCCTACCAGATTGCAGATTTTTTTTTTTTTTTCAAAGACAAAAGAAGCATATCTGCTTCTGCTTCAGGTCCTGTTGATCTCTTTTAAGGATGCAATTTATTAGGTCATCCAGGATAGTATTCCCATTGATTAATTAAAAAGCAAATGATCGGAGATCTGTGTTGCGTCTGCAATATCCCTTCATATTTGTCTAATCACAAGAGTAGTATTCCTTTCCATTTCCAAATGGGCCTGCATAGGGCTGGAATCTTGGGAACTAAGAATTCAGCCTATCACAGTTGGAGACATGTTAACCCATTCTATTAGTTTTTGATGTTTATAAGCCATCCTGCAACTTAGTGGCTTAAGACAAAAATAGCTAATTATTAGCTTATGGTTCTGTGGGTTGGCAATTTAGACTGAACCAAGTTGGGCAGTTCTTCCAATCCTCCGCTGGATTTACTCATACAATTGAAGTGAACTGTTGAGTTCACCACATCTTGGTTGTAGAAGGTCACACTCAGGTTTCTGGTGATTGGGGTTAAGGGTGCAAGTTCAGTTCAGTTCAGTCACTCAGTCGTGTCCTAAGGGTGCCAAAGGGGCAACTAAGTCACATTTTTGCAGAACCTAGAAAGCTGCCTCAGCTTCTTCACAAAGTCACTGGGTTTCAGAAGAAGGAAGGAGAATTGAAAGCTTGACTTCTATCATGTTTCTTAAATTCTTTTGGTCAAAGTAAGTTACATGTCCAAGCCAAGATTTAAGACAAGGACAAATATGTCCCTGATTGCAAGAGCTGAAAAATGCTGTAGCCACTTTTTAAATCTGCCACACCCATTAAAAATGTAAAGTCAGTTCAACAAGGCATAAGGAAGGTTACTGAGTGCAACAATGTCACATGTATACATATATATATATATATATTCTATTTTTGTAAAGCAAACAATGATTCTATAATTTACTGGAAAAAAAAACCTGTTAGTTATTTTTTATAATTAGACCATTCATTTGAAAGCTTGGATTTTCCCATATTTCTCTCAATTAATGTTTTTCTTCTGGTTTCTTTTTAAAATAGCTTTTCTCCTTGAAAACACAATATTAAAAGATATTAATCATTATTTCCCTATTACCTCATGAAAGATTTTGTAACTACATGCACCCTTATGACCCCTTCTCATTTCAGCTTCATTAAAAATTAGGATGTACAATTAGAATATGTAATTTGGCTCAATTATATTCAAAAACCAACCAGACTGGACCTCATCTCTAATGACACTGAAGCCCTTAGCATTCAAATAAAATTACAAATGACTCAGCAAATTTAATAATAATGCAGACAGTTTCCTCTTTCTGATCAAAGACTACAAGAGTGTATGGAAATCGAGCAAAAGAAAAGAGGAGGGAAAATATATTTGGCTTCATCTTGTCAATAAAAAGAAACCAAAGGAAAAGAAATCCCAAGTGTAGTTTCTGGAAAAGCAGGAGAGAAGCAATGCTGATAACCTAAAAAGGAAGCACCGTGACAGGATTCTCAAAAAAATTTTTGTTTAAAATGAAAATATGAGCATGAAAGATAGGAGGAGCCAAAGTGAAAGGAAAGAGGCTAGAGGTATATTTTAAAAGAAACAAATACCAAGCTTTTGTGTAGTTGAGATGCTTAAACACTTAACACATTATTACACTTATGTTTTCTGAAGACCCATGTAAACATGGGAAGGATGTTGTATAGATGAACCTGCCCTTATTAATATCAGTGGAAATATATTTTTAAACACATTTGTGTTTGTATCACTTCGCTGCTTTAAAGAAAAAACAAGAGCACTGATGGTTCCTTATTATCTGTAGGATAAAGTCCAGAATCCCCAATCCTTCAAAGAGCCTGGCCACAACCTAATGGATATGATAAGCAACCTGCACCTAATGTACCTAAGAGGGGTTGTTTAGTATAACTCTCTTTTTGTTTTACTTTTCTCTCCTCATCTAGAGGATTCGTTATTGCAGTCTTGGACAATTTCCAGGGAATAGTAAAGTTTTTACCTATTCTTTGTGTTCCACAGACCATAGTTTATTACTCTGATGGCATTTATTCTTCTGCACAGGAAATATTTGTTTACTAATCTGCCTTCTTCATTAGTTTGTGAATGACTCTAATACAGGAACTGTACCTGGTTCACTGATGAACTTGTAGAAGGTTTTGGTTACGTACAAGGGAATGAGAGACCAACTACCTCAGCCTTTAAAAACACTAACAGAATGTCAATGATTCATCGACTCCCTTTGTAAATGCATTTACATGTCACCCGCCATTTTTTTAAAAAAATTTTAGCCAGAATAGAGTGATACCAACTGGATCAAGTGAGCATGTATTATGCTCTGGAGACTGTCTAATCTACATATTTGGGCAACATATTTGGGTATCCTTTGATTTCATTGAAGTACAGATTACCCGTACACTCCAGATTGCCCAGACTAAATCTGGTTTATGACTATTGTCCTGGATTCATTTTTATTTGTACTTATTTTTCCTGCCAAAGGGGCTATTGTTTGGGTGATGAATTAGGTGATTATCCTGAAGCTATAGTCATTTCTTATTAGATTTATGTGCCTAATCTAGGAGAACATTTAGAGAGTATAGAAAGTGAAAAGTGAGTATTAGTCACTGAGTCATGTCCAACTCTTTGTGACCCCATGGACTGTAACCCACCAGGCTCCTCTCTCCATGGAATTCTCCAGGCAAGAATAATACAAATCTTACAAAGTGGGTTGCCATTCCCTTCTCAAGAGAATCTTTCTGATGCAAGGACTGAACCCAGGTCTCCTGCATTACAGACAGATTCTATACTATCTGAGCCACCAGACTTAGAGAATATAGTAGATCGAATTTAGAACTGCAATATCAAGGAATTGAACTGGAATGGGAGAATTTAATTCAGATGATCATTATATCTACTATTGTGGGCAAGAATCCTTTAGAAGAAAGGGAGTAGCCCTCATAGTCAACAAAAGAGTTTGAAATGTTGTACTTGGGTGCAATCTCAAAAATGACAGAATGATCTTTGTTCATTTCCAAGGCAAACCATTCAATATCACAGTAATCCAAGTCTATGCCCTAACCAATAATGCTGAAGAAGTTGAATGGTTCTATGAAGACCTATAAGAACTTCTAGAATTAATACCCCCAAAATAAGTTCTTTTCATTATAGGAGACTGGAATGCGAAAGTAGGAAGTCAGGAGACACCTGGAATAACAGGCAGATTTGGCCTTGAAGTGCAAAATGAAACAGGGCAAAGGCTAACAGACTTTTGCCAAGAGAATGCACTGGTCATAGCAAGCACCCTCTTCCAACAACACAAGAGACAACTCAAAACACAGATGGTTAACTCTGAAATCAGATTGATTATATTCTTTGCAGTGGAAGATGGAGAAGTTCTATACAATCAGCACAAACAGGACTGGGAGGTGACTGTGGCTCAGATCATGAACTCCTTATTGCCAAATTCAGACTTCAGTTGAAGAAAGTAGGGAAAACCACTAGACCATTCAGGTATGACCTAAATCATATCCCTTACAATTATACAGTGGAAGTGACAAATAGATCCAAGGGATTAAATCTAATAAACAGAGTACCTGAAGAACTATGGACAGAGGTTGGTGACATTGTACTGGAGGCAGTGAGAAGACCATCCCCAAGAAAAAAAAAAAATGCAAAAAGCAAAATGGTTGTCTGAGGAGGCCTTACAAATAGCTGAGAAAAGAAGAGAAGCTAAACACAAAAGAGAAAAGGAAAGATATACCCATCTGAACACAGAGTTCCAAAGAAAAGCAAGGAGATATAAGAAAGCCTTCCTCAGTGATCAATGCAAAGAAATAGAGGAAAACGATAGAATCGAAAGACTAGTGATATCTTCAAGAAAATTAAAGATACCAAGGGCACATTTCATGCAAAGATGGGCATAGTAAAAGAAAGAAAGAGTATGGACCTAACAGAAGCAGAAGATATTAAGAAGAAGTGGCAAGAATACACAGAAGAATTATACAAAAAAGATCTTCATGATCCAGAAAACCATGATAGTGTGATGACTCACCTAGAGCCAGGTATCCTGGAATGCGAAGTCAAGTGGGCCTTAGGAAGCAGCGCTATGAACTAAGGTAGTGGAGGTGATGGAATTCCAGTTGAGCTATTTCAATTCTTAAAAGATGATGCTATTAAAGTATCCCTTTCAATATGCCAGCAAATTTGGAAAACTCAACAGTGGCCACAGTGGAAAAAAATCAGTTTTCATTCCAATCCCAAAGAAAGGCAATACCAAAGAATGCTCAAACTACTGCACAATTGCACTCATCTCACACACTAGCAGAGTAATGTCCAAAATTCTCCAAGCAAGCCTTCAACAGTACATGAACCATGAACTTCCAGATGTGTAAGCTGGATTTATAAAAGGCAGAGGGACCAGAGATCAAATTGCCAACATCTGTTGATCATAGATAAATCAATACAGTTCCAGAAAAATATCTACTTCTGCTTTTTTGACTATGCCAAAAAACCTTTGACTGTGTGGATCACAACAAACTGTGGAAAATTATTCAAGAGATGTGAATACCAGACCACCTGACCTGCCTCCTGAGAAATCTGTATGCAAGTCAAGAAGCAACATTAGAACTGGACATGGAACAACAGATTGATTCCTAATTGGGAAAGGAGTACATCAAGGCTGTATATTGTCACCCTGTTTATTCAACTTATATGCAGAGTACATCATGTGAAATGCTAGGCTAGATGAAGCACAAGCTAGAATCAAGATTGCTGGGAGAAACATCAATAACCTCAGATACTGATACCATCCTTATGGCAGAAAGAGAAGAAAAACTAAAGAGCCTCTTGATGAAAGTGAAAGGGGAGAGTGAAAAAGTTGGCTTAAAACTCAACATTCAAAATTTTGCTGTTATTTATGTCAGAGAATATTCTCCCTATGTTTTCCTCTAGGAGTTTTATAGTTTCTGGCCTTACATTTAGATCTTTAATCCATTTTGAGTTTATTTTTGTGTATGGTGTTAAAAAAAGTTCTAGTTTCATTCTTTTACAGGTGGTTGACCAGTTTTCCCAGCACCACTTGTTAGAGTTCATCTTTTCTCCATTGTACATTTTTGCCTCCTTTGTCATAGGTAAGGTGTCCATAGGTGCATGGATTCATCTCTGGGCTTTCTATTTAGTTCCATTGATCTATATTTCTGTCTTTGTGCCAATACCATACTGTCTTGATGCTAAATCACAGCCAAAATCCTCTAATGACCCACCTCCCAGAATAATGGAAATAAAAGCAAAAATAAACAAATTGGACCTAATTAAACTTAAAAGCTTTTGCACAATAAAGGAAACTATAAGTAAGGTAAAAAGGCAGCCTTCAGAATGAGAGAAAATAATAACAAATGAAACAACGGACAAAGAATTAAATATCTCCAAAATATACAAGCAGCTCATGCAGCTCAATACCAGAAAAATAAATGACCCAATCAAAAAATGGGCCAAAGAACTAAACATATATTTCTCCAAAGAAAACATACAGATGGCTAGCAAACACATGAAAAGATGTTCAACATCACTCATTATCAGAGAAATGCAAATCAGAACCACAGTGAGGTACCATTTCATGCAGGTCAGAATGGCTGCCATCAAAAAGTCTACAAACAATAAATGCTGGAGAGGGTGTGGAGAAAAGGGAAACCTCTTACACTGTTGGTGGGCATGCAAACTAGTACAGACCCTGTGGAGAACAGTATGGAGATTCCTTAAAAAACTGGAAATAGAACTTCCATACAATCCAGCAATCCCACTGCTGGGCATACACACTGAGAAAACCAGAACTGAAAGAATTGTACCCCAGAATTGTTCCCCAGTGTTCACTGCAGCACTGTTTACAACAGCTAGGACATGGAAGCAACCTAAATGTCCATCAGCAGATGAATGAATAAGAAAGTTGTAGTACATATACACAAAGGAATATTACTCAGCTATAAAAAAGAGTGCACTTGAGTCAGTTCTAATGAGGTGGATGAAACTGGAGTCTATTATACAGAGTGAAGTAAATCAGAAAGAAAAACACCAATACAGTATATTATTGCATAAATATGGAATTTAGAAAGATGGTAACGCTGACCCTATATGCAAGACAGCAAAAGAGGCACAGATATAAAGAACAGACTTTTGACTCTGGGAGAAGGCGAAAGTGGGATGATTTGGGAGAATAGCATTGAAATATGTATATTACCATATGTGAAATAGATAACGAGTCCAAGTTTGATGCATGAAATAAGACACTCAGAGCGGTGCACTGGGACAACCCAGAGGGATGGGATGGGAAAGAAGATGGGAGGGGGTTCGGGATGGGGGGACACATGTACACCAGTGACTGATTCTTGTCAATGTATTGCAAAATACAGTATTTACAATACTGTAAAGTAATTAGCCTCCAATTAAAATAAATAAATTTTAAAAAAAGAAACAACAACAAATTCAACATTCAGAAAACTAATTCATGGCATCTGCTCCTGTCACTTCATGGCAAATAAATAGATGGGGAAACAGTGGAAACAGTGACAGACTTTATTTTTTGGAGCTCCAAAATCATTGCAGATGGTGACTGCAGGCATGAAGTTAAAAGACGCTTGCTCCTTGGAAGAAAAGCTATGACCAACCTAGACAGCTTATTAAAAAGCAGAGACATTACTGTGCTTTTTAGAGGTCTGTCTAATCAAAGCCTTGTGACAAATGGACCATAAAGAAAGCTGAGCACCAAAGAATTGATGTTTTTTAACTGTGGTATTGGAGAAGACTCTTGAGAGTCCCTTGGACTGCAAGGAGATTCAACCCATCCATCCTAAAGGAAATCAGTCCTGAATGTTCATTGGAAGGACGGATGCTGAAGCTCAAACTCTAATGCTTTGGCCACCTGATGCAAAGAACTGACTCATTGGAAAAGACCCTGATGCTGGGAAAGATTGAAGGCATGAGGAGACGGGGATGACAGAGGATGAGATGCTTGGATCTCATCCTGTGCACTGGAACACTGCATCACTGACTCGATGGACACGAGTTTGAGTAAACTCTGGGAGTTGGTGATGGACAGGGAAGCCTGGCATGCTGCAGTCCATGGAGTCACAAAGAGTCAGACACAACTGAGTGACTGAACTGAACTGATCAAGAATTTAGAAGATTTGGATTCTAATTGAAGTTTTGCCAATAACTTGATGTAGTATTTATTTAATCCACATAACATTTAATTCTTTTCAGTTAACATTATCTGAAACATGAAATAGAGAAAGGAGGGAAAACAATATAATATGATGCTTAAGGTAAAATAATTAAATCAGACTCTTGATTGTACAAGGTTAATGGGAGGAAACCAAGTACAGAGAAATGAAATGTACAAAACATCCTCAGATCTGTTTGTATTCATTACCTTTTTAATGCTTTTTCCCTTACTAAGGTTTTTTATAAGAATTGCAAGCAAATAAAATGTTGACTGATTTGGCTATCACATCTTTTCCCTCTAGTGGGGGTGCAAATGAGCAATAAAATGGTTACCTAACTGGTAATAGAAGAGAAATAGTGAAAAAGTAGAGAACCAAAGCAATCCATAAATGAAATAATAAGAGCCAGGATAACTGAGAAGATTGCATATGATATTGTCTTCTTCTTCAGAAGAGGAGAAAGAAAATGATGTATAAATATATTTCAAAAGGACCTTGTGGGATTATCACCACAAAATTCAGCCAGTAAAGGATTCACTTTTCCAGTGGTTATTGGCTTATCCAAAGTCACAATGCAAGAAAAATTCATAGCTTACATTCACCATGATCTCAACATGCACCTTATTATGTCATATTCACAACTGACCATTCTTCAAGTACACCATGTCATTTTAGAACTTTGCACATGCCTTTGACCCTGTTTGCAATGCTTGATGATCTTCTCATTCTTCAAAGCTCAGTTTTGATATCACTGTTTGCTTCCTTCTCTTCTACTTTAATTTACTACTATGCATCACCTTGTTTAGACTTGAGATAGGTTCAACAGCTTTATTAATTCTTAAAAACCAGCCAGTACATTTTGCATTCTTCCACTGTCGACAAATCCCTGCATTGCAGAATTATTAAGGACATGAATTGTGGAATCAGAAAGGTTTGAACTTGAGGTCTGCCATAAGCCATGTATCTCTGAACATTCTTTAAAACTTTTGTTAGTCTTAGTTCCTTCACCCACCAAAAGAGTGAAAACAATATCAACCACATAACATTTTTCTGATTATCAAGTAAAATAATGCATAAAAATTGTTTACCACAATGCTCAGAAGTCAATGAAAACTAACTGTATGGGTAACTTTTTTCTCTGAACTGTACAACAAAAGTTTCATTATTCACTTCTGTGTCTCTAACACCTTTTACGGCTCCTGTCTCAAGAATGACACATTCCAATTGCTCATGTCATTTTCCTCTCCTGTTCTGTGTCCCAAATCTAGAAGAAATGATCAGAAAGTCTATGATCATTTTAAAATGAACATCTAGAGAAATGTGAATTAGTGTTTTTTCCATGGCTTTATAGTGATAAAATATGCTTGACTAAGACCTAAGCCATCAAGGAGAAGTAGATTCAGTTGAGTGGGAATGGGAGTGCCTATATCAATCAATTTCTTTGAGGGAAAACAATCTTTTAACAAAACTGTAAAAATGTGACCACTATATCAAAAGAATAATCTCTTTTTTTACTCTCTGCAATCATTGAGAGACCGTTCCTACCTAACATTCTTTCTTCTTTCCTTTTATTTTGTGCTTCCTCCATTCTCTTCCACAGGAAATTTTCTTTACCTTGTTCAGATTTCTTGAGAGATTTTGCTGAAGTTATTTGCTGTGGCAGGGCAACTTGAAAGTGACATTTCAGAACGATGGAAAGCAGACCACATCTATTTTCCATACCTGCCTCTCTCTCCATATCGAAAGATATTTCCTCTGTCAGGGCCTAGTTGTCATACTCCTGCGTATGTTGAGAGAATTCATAAGAACAAAAGAGAGTATGCAGAGAGATTATTTCCATCACCACCACTTTTATTCTGCTTTTGAAATAATTTAAAAAGGGAAACCTAAATCAGGAACTTGGTGACTCTCTTTTCTCCATTGTAAATGTTGATTCTTTTCTTATATATTATTAATAATTGCCCATAAGTGTGTGGGTTTATATCTGGGCTCTGTATCCTGTTCCTTTGATCTATGTGTTTGTTTTTATGCCAATTCCATAATGGTTTGATTGCTGTAGACTTTGTAGTATATTCTGATGTCAGAGATCATGAGTCCTCCAGCTCTGTTCTTCTTTCTCAAGATTGTTTTGGCTATTCAGAGTCTTTTGTGTTTCTATACAAATTTTAAAACTATTTGTTCTTGTTCTGTGAAAATTCTATTGGAATTTTAATAAATATTGCATTGAATCTGTAGATTGCCTTGGGCAATATGGTCATTTTAACAATAAGAATTCTTCCAGTTCAAGAACACTGTATATTTTTCCATCTGCTTTTATTGCCTTCAGTTTCTTTCATCAGTACCTTACAGTTTTTGGAGCACAGTCTTTTACCTCCTTAAGTACATTTATTTCTAGGTATTTTATCCTTTTTGATGCAATGGAAATGGGACTATTTCCTTAATTTCTCTTTCTGAAGTTCACTGTTATTTTTGAAATGCAACAAATTTATGTACATTAATTTTGTATCTGCAACTTTACCAAATTCATTAATGAGCTCTAGTCACTTTCTAGTGCTGTCTAGGATTTTTCTATATATAGTATCATGTTATCTGCAGATACTGACAGTTTTACTTCTTTCTTTCCAACTTAGATTCTTTTTATTTCTTTTTCTTGTCTAATTGCTGTGACTAGTACTTCCAAAACTATGTTGAATAAAAGTGATGAGTGTGAGCATCCTTATCCTATTCCTGGTTTAAGAGGAAACGCTTTCAGCTTTTCACAGTTGAGAATGATATTAGCTGAAGGTTTTTCAAATGTGGCCTTTATTAAGTTGTGGTACATTTCCTTTATTCCCACTTTCTGGAGAGTTTCCATCATAAGTGGATATTGAATTTTATCAAAAAAAACTTCTCTGCATCTATTGAGATGATTATATGGTTTTTATTCCTCAGTTTGTTAAAGTGATGTATCACACTGATTGATTTGCAAATACTGACTGTGGAGAAAAGGGAACCTTCATAATACTGTTGGTAAAAATGTAAATAGGTACAGCCTTGTCAAAAACAATGTTTTTGACTATAATTATCAGGTTATGTTGCATACTAATTTCTAATAAAAAAAACTAAAAATAGAACTACCATATGACCTAAAAATTCCACTCCTGTGTATATATCTGAGGCAAAACAAAACACTAATTCAAAAACATAATCAACCCCCAATGTTCCAAAATAGCATTATGTACAACTAGGAAGACATAGAAGCAACCTAAGTATACATCAACAGATGAGTAGGTGAAGAAGATATTTTATATATCTATCTATCTATCTATCTATATATATATATATATATATATATATATATATTCCACACAATGGAACAGTAGTCAGTTATAAAAAAAGAATGAAATTTTCATTCTTTGCAGCAAAGTGGATGGATTTGAAAGGCATTATGCAAAGTGAAATAAGTCAGACAGAGAAGGGACAAATACTGTGTAATGTCACTTATACGTGGAATCCCAAAATACAACAAGCAAGGGAACATAGCAAGAAAAAAAAAAAAGCAAGCTCACACATAGACAGAAAAAACTAGTGATTACCAGTTGGAGGGGAGGGCAATATAGGGGTGGAGAGTGGGAGGTGGACACTATCAGGTTTTAGATAGACTGCTGCTGCTGCTGCTGCTGCTGCTGCTGCTGCTGCTGCTGCTGCTAAGTCACTTCAGTCATGTCAGACTCTGTGCGACCCCATAGACTGCAGGCCACCAGGCTCCTCTGTTCCTGGGATTCTCCAGGCAAGAATACTGGAGTGGGTTGTCATTTCCTTCTCCAATGCATAAAGTGAAAACTGAAAGTGAAGTCACTCAGTCATGTCTGACTCTTCGCGACCCCATGGACTGTAGCCTACCAGGCTCCTCCGTCCATTGGATTTTCCAGGCAGGCTTAAGATAGACTACAAGGACGTATTTTACTACATGGGGAATATAGTCAATATTTTGTAATAACTGTGAATAGAGTGTAGCCTTTAAACATTGTATAAAAATATATAAAGTGAAGAGTGCTAAAAATTGCAACAACAGTAACAAAAAATGTTTTTTATTTCCCCCAGTCCCCAGGAGCCAAAAACCTTTCAAGTGTGAGCAAGTATGATTGGCCTAAAACAAAACACATGGAACTGAGGTCTAAAAATGAGACACTGGTTCCCATTGTGCCACTATGGCCTTAGGAATGTCCCTTCATCTTCCTAAGTTTCAGGTTCTCAATCTTTGGTATGAGATGCTAGCCTGAAGTGAAGTGAAGTGAAGTCACTCAGTCGTGTCTGACTCTTTGCGACCCCATGGACTGTAGCCTACCAGGCTACTCCATCCATGGGATTTTCCAGGCAATAGTACTGGAGTGGATTGCCATTTCCTTCTCCAGGGGATCTTCCCAACCCAGGGACTGAACCCGGGTCTCCCACATTTCGGACAGACACTTTACCATCTGAGCCACCAGGAAGTCCTAAGATGCTAGACTAGATAACATTTAATTAAGATACACATATTTCTATTCACTATAACAAGTAAATATATTCTGAAGTATTAGGTTCTTGAAAACTTTCACATTTGGAATAATGTTGAAAAATATCAGGACTAATGGCTCCTATAATTTCTAAAATCCTTAGATGCATTAAAATTTGTTAATTCTATGTTATCCTTTTAACTCATCATGTCTCCTAACATTTAAGATTATAAATTAAGGTTATGTTGCATTCTAATTTCTAATAAGAAAACATTGACTGTGAAAGATGATAGCCCAGAATTAATTTCCTAGAAACTAATGAGCAAGTGAAAACAAAGATAATAATAGGAGTCTACCTAACATGGGCTACCATGGTGATTACAATCCCACAAAATTCTTCCTAACAGATATCATATTAATTATAATATTAAACAAATTATTGCCAGGGTTTCCAACTGGGTCAAGGTCAGCAATCATGAGCTCCTTCCTAAGCAGTTCTTGAAGGGGTGCCAAAGCAGTTGTGTTCTTGTGATCCTTCTGGATGTTAGCCACATTGTGCCCCATGTGAGTTGTGTCCCAGGGACAAACACAAGTCACAAATGGTAAAGGCATGGTCCTTGAGCTGCAACACCTCATGATCAGGAAATGTATCATGAACTTATAGATAGAGATAAATGCATATAATTGTTCAAACTCAATGAATAGCTACCTTTTCTACCTTTTTAGTTAGATTGCTAAATGATTTAAAGGAAAGCTTTTTAGGTATGATGATATCCAGATAAGCTTCTTCAGAAAACTAGAAGAATGGACCATTGCATATTCACCAAGGGTTAAGAGGCCAAAGAACTCTATTTGTACTCTTTGTAATTCTAAAGTCATGTGAGGCTTTTTGCTTGACATTGATAGGAATAGTCCCAGACTTCTAAGTATCTTAATATTAGATCATTAGTTTCACTTCATTTACATTACTACATTCCTTTCAGATGAGTTTATGCTATATACTTGTGATTCAGGTCTGTGAAATTTAGGTTTTTCATATTTATAACTACTTGGATCATTGTTTTATAGCAGTTGACAAGCCATTAGTTGTCCTGAGACCCAATAACATGAACTGAGAAAACAAGAAGGCTTCTGAAGTATCTTTTAGCCTTGACATCTATGGTTCACTCAAAAAATAAATGGAGGTGATCTCAACGTTTTGAAACTTATGAGGTAGCATATTATTTGTCATAATACTTGAAGTTTTCTTTCAAGTTTCTGAGCCTGTTAGGAAGTAGGAAAGTGGAGAAAAGGAGGGTATATACATTCTTTTTTATCTACAACATTTAAATTGAATTAATTCATGTTTACTTCTAATTGCAAAAGGAATCAACCCTCATTGTAAAAACATTGAAAATTATCACACAGTTGAAATTTTGAAATAGAGTTCTTTGGGTTTTTTATATTCCATTTCACACACTTAATTCTTTAACACTCATTTTTATCTTTAAAAAAATTAAGATACCTTCTTACGATTGTAAGCTGATTTTATTATTTGGAGTTCACTGTGAACATGTTCTATGTCATTAAATATTTTTCAGCAATCTGAATTTAAATAGTATTCCTTAGGCCTTCATATGGGCAAACAATAATTTATACATTCAATCACTTTATTGTAAAGTTAGTTTGTTCCCAACTTTTACCACTTAAATAATGTTGAAATAAACATTCTGACATGTAAATACTTATGCAAATATCTTCTTATTTTATGTAAATTTCCAAAAAGTAAAATTATTAAGTCCAGTGCCAAACTTTATTTTTAGGACTTCAGTACATGCATATGCTGGGCTATTCTTGAAACATACTTAACATTAAGATGATATAATAAGGAACTTCTGGAAGTACAGAGTATGATGGAGACCATAGAAAAGTTCTAACTCCCATCTTCAGATGGGAAAAACTGCTCCAGAGTAAGCAAGTAATTTCCTCCGCAAGTTGTTAGAATCTGAAATTAAATTCAGTATAAATCCCAGTTTACTGCCTTTATGTTCAAAACCAATGTCTTTTCCCCAACAAAGAATTCTCTCTTCACTATTGCATTTATAATGATACATTGGAGAAGTCAAGAAACATAAGTATAGGCTCTGCCCCTCCAAGGAGAGCAGGGTATGGAGAAAGGTGGTATGCTGTAGCTATCTGTGTACCAGCATGACCGAAACAGATCTGGACTCAGCACTCCTCACAGCTCTCTGAAAACAGAGCTACTGGAGTGAGACAGTCCTTTCCTTCTGCTGAAGCTATCTTATCAGTTTCCACTCTTGATCCCCTGTGGATTCTGAGGAATTGTTAGTATAAACCTTCCCATAAACAACTCAGTCAGCTGAAGTACCAAAATTAAGCTTCTTAATTTAGCACTTTGATTTGAAAACATTCTTCTCTCTCAGTTCCAAGCCAGGTGTTTATAAAAGTTTTTACTTATCTGACAGAGTCCAGCCTCTTCCAAATAACTTTTCCCTCCCTCTGGGAAGCACTTATTCAGTAGCTTGCCTTCTGGAGCAATGAAGGAGAGCATCCTAGGGAGGAAGGGCTTTGGGAATTGCCAGAAATGAAGAAACTCCAAGTAGGAGGACTCTGATTTTACTGAGTGCAACATCAGAAGGCAAGAGCCATTCAAGGAGGTCACTAAACCCATCATTGCCTCATTTGTTGAATCCCTGCTAGGGTAGGTCTGCCCGTGTTTGGAGGCCTGGAATGAAGAGATCTAAATCTGAGATTCACAAATGTGATTCACTCATATCTTCCATATGAATCAGAGTCAATGATTAGAACTAAAAGAGACATTAGAAATTATCTATTCTAGTCTTCCAAAAGTGCCAATATTTTGGTTAAGTAGGCATATGGAGTCTGTGGCTTCCATATTGCAGATATCCAGGAGATATTTAATACAACATGCTAAGGCTTGCCATACTCCAAAGACCCTTTCAATTACTGAAAAAAAGAGTAAACCATTTCCAATACATTTTTGTTGAGTCTTTCCATGTATCCTTGTCTTAAGAAGTCTAAAACATTTTGATATTGCCTGATTCTTTTTGATAATGATATTTTAGAAATATTGTATAATGCACTTATGATTTCTCTCTCCTTTTTTAAAATTTTTTGGCTTTTGCTTCTTGGAAGTTGAGAAGTAAATGCGAAATTCAATTAACATCTAACCTGGCCTTGATAGATCTGTGCTTTTAAATTTTTGCATGTGCTTGATTTTCTACTTATAGTTTACTTTTGTCATGCTGCTGTTGCTGCTAAGTCACATCAGTCATGTCCGACTCTGTGCGACCCCATAGACGGCAGCCCACCAGGCTCCCCCATCCCCGGGATTCTCCAGGCAAGAATACTGGAGTGGGTTGCCATTTCCTTCTCCAACACATGAAAGTAAAAAGTGAAAGTGAAGTCGCTCAGTCGTGTCCGACTCTTCGAGACCCCATGGACTGCAGCCCACCAGGCTCCTCCATCCATGGGATTTTCCAGACAAGAGTACTGGAGTGGGGTGCCATGGCCTTCTCCGTTACTTCTGTCATAAGTGGCTTAAAATTCTTGATGAAATAAGTAAAGTGTATACTAAATTAAATGTCCAAAACTTCAGTTCAGTGTAAAATGTTGTTACTTTAGCATTACCCTAAACCTCTGATAACTGGATTGTAGAGTGGAATGGGAATTTGAATGAAATCCTATACTTGAAATGGCTTTGAATAATTTTTTAAAATATGTGCATTTTTGGGAAGATCCCCTGGAGAAGGAAATGGCAATCCACTCCAGTATTCTTGCCTGGAGAATCCCATGGACAGAGAAGCCTAGTAGGTTACAGTCCCAGGGTCACAAAGAGTCGGACACGACTGAGCGACTTCACCTTCACCAAAGCAAAAACAAGCAAGCAAGTTTAGATAGTATATCTAAGTCATCACTCTGTTAATTAGGATGTTATATTAAACATTTCACACTTACACTTGGATAAATAGGTATTTCTGTATGACAAGGTGAATCTGCTACCTCAGTCATCATCAGCCTTTGAGTCCAATCATTTTGCTGAGTTCACAAAGTTGCCTTAATGGAAAAAATATATATATCAAAATGGTCCAATATATAAATGTGCTTTTTAATTCTACAAAGTACCCTTACAATATGAGATTACTACTTTGAGCAAACTCAGAACAACATGTCTAACGATAATTATTTACCTTATTTCTGCTCATTTATCAAGTTCATCAAATAAGGGTCAATGATAATAATGAGCTAGGAAGGTCATATTGGGCCAATCAGTAGGATGCTTACAAAAAAACATCAGAATGAAGCTCACCCAAGGGATCACACTGATGTAGCATGGAGTCGGAGAAAGCCCTTGGAACTGGAAGCTTAGAAATTGGAGTTACCCTTTAGCTCTGCCTTTTGATGTTTAACTTTGAGCAAGTCACTTCCTTGTGTGAATCTTTCTTCATTTGTTCTGAAATAAGGACACTGTAGAAAGTGGTTGCCTAGGGGCCAGTGCTGGTGGTCTTGAAGATTCTACTGGTCCTTATCAATTGGGAAAAGAGCAAAGAAGACAGGGATCCCCTTTTGAAATTGAGAAATGAACAGTAGGGGAGTCGTAATTTTCACAGAAGTAGAGAGCATAAATTTGATTTTAAATGTGATGCAACATTGAAGGCAAAGTGATTGTGTCTCTGCCGATTGTTGAGTGACAGGCTCCATGGGTGGCCCTGCTGACTCCAGAAGACAAACTATGCAGTATGTCAGTATGAAACAGACTGCAGGTCAGAAATGAGCCCCTTTAACCACACTTGAATGATCGGATAGCAGCCTTGTCAGATGTGTGCACGTTCACTACTGAGAACAGTGATGGACATATGCTGGCTATCTCCCATCCACTAATATTCTAGACATTCAGGAAGAATGTCTGTAGCTCAAGAATCTAGAAGTCAGGTACTGGATGTCCTCAGATTTTGCTAGACAATTTTGCTCTTCAAATGCAGACCTCTGGCACCTTAATATCAAAAGAGACTGTGGTATTCCCTCATGCCCACCTCTTTTTATTTCTGAGAAAGTAACTTACATTTTTTTTCTTTAGACTCAGTCCTGAAATTCTTGTTAATTGATTTTGGTGTCCTGGTTTGTATTCCTGGTTGATAACAAAGAGAGGCTCTATTCTCTTTGAAGTAATTCTGTTCAAAAGGGATTCCTAATTAACTACTCTTAGTTGGAATTCTCCATCTTTCGATATCTCCTGACCAGCACAAATTTATATGTATAAACTCCTGGTGTGAATTTAACAGACTTATCCTGTTCTCAAATAAGCACATATACAAGCTTGAGAATGAAGAAAGAAAACTTAGAGTTACAATAAAATATGAGTGAATGCAATTTTATAAAAACAAATTTTGGTAGTTGACTAACCAGATGCATAGTTGTAAAACCAGAATTAGAATGTAGGTCTCTATATCTTATTTATTTCATTTGAAATTACAAAGTCACAAGGTTAAGCCTATGCCTTTATTTATGTAATGATATGTAATTTTTAAAATACTCTCAGGGAAAATTCATGAAAGTAATTCTTTGAGGGGGAATATGTTATGCTACTTCATATTAATTTTAGGGAAATGGACCTTAAAAATGAAGTACCAGAGTGTCCCTTAAAGAATATAGCTTTCCCGTTGGATTATATAATGAGGAACTTGCATAATTAAAACTTTTCTGGCAGGTATTGTAAAAAAGCCTTCTGCTACCTAAAAGTATAAGCCAGGACCCTGAACATTTTTCCCCCTGGAGAGTTTCAAAAGGCCATTAAGAAGCATGGGAGAGAAAGAGGCCCCAAATTTGGAATATAACAGGACCCAGAATAATAATTATATTTGGAATATAATAGGCTGCTTGATGGCTCAGCAGGTAAAGAATCTGACTGCAGTGCAAGAGACACAGGAGACATGGGTTTGATCCTTGGGTTGGAAAGATCCCCTGGGGAAGGAAATGCCACCCACTCCAGTATTTTTGCCTGGGAAATATCGTGAACAGAGGAGTCTGGTGGGCTACAATAAATGGGGTCTCAAAGAATCAGACATGACTGAGCAACTAACACTTTCACTTTCAGAGTAATAAGGACAGGCACTATAAAAGAATTCTATAATAAAGTGATCAAATAGTGGATAAGAGTAACCTAGTAGCTATCTCATAGATTTGCTGTAACTTATTCTGGAGATTGGGAAGAGAATGTGAATGGACCTGTATAAATCCATCACTATACCTGGAAAATCACCTTCAAATTATCAACCCAACAAAATGCAATGCATCATCATTACATATATCTCCCAGATATGTGTACATATTCATGCAACAAAACTAACTATGCCAACTAATGTGTATTGAGTGTTAAAAATGATATAGAGAGTAGAGAAAGGCAAGGAAAGGAAGGGACTAAAAGAAACATATTTGAAAAGGATGTTCTGTGACTAGTTTATTTGTGTATAATTACACTTCTACACGGCTTCCTTAGTAGCTCAGTTGGAAAAGAGTCTGACTGCAATGCAGGACACCTAGGTTCGATCCCTGCATAGGGAAGATCCCCTGGAGAAGGAAATGGCAACCCACTCCAGTATTTTTCCTGGAGAATCCCATACAGAAGAGCCTGGCAGACTACCATCTATGAGGATGTGAGAGTCAGCCACAACTGAGCGACTAAGTGTGCACATTTCCACTTTTCAAGAAACAGGTGAGACAAATAATACTATTCCCCCTTTGCCAATAAAAAAGCTTGTATCTAGGAAGGTTAAATAATCTTCCATAGGTCATAAAATCTATTGACAGTGATAGTCAGAATCCAAAACCATATGTTTCTGACTTGAAGAGAAAAATTCCTGTGAACTAAGATAATCAAGAAAAGTTTAATGCAATTTGACCATGGCCTAGTAGAAGAAATATTAGAAGCCATTTGGAAGAATAAGATTGATACTAAGTATGGAAAAAATGTAAAATAGGTAGACAGACAGATAGAATTCCCTGAAAAACTAAGCCACTTGTTAAAATTAAAAATATAATACAAATCTCAAAGCTCTATCCCAATTAGCTTTCTGTCTTGAAAACTGTTCTTTTTTCCTCCTAAGAAAAGTGTAGATAACAAAAAAAATAGTAATTGTAATGCCCTGTTAACATAATATTGTGGAATATGGAAAAGAACTAACTCTAAAGTGGTCCCATGATTCCCATCTCCTGAAATTCATGTCTTTGGGTAATTTATGTGTGAGGGTAGGTGGGACCTGTGACTTACTTATAACCAGTAAAATAAGGCAAAGATGTTGAGATATCATTCCTATATGATGTTATATAATGCTTCAGCTTGCCAGTTGATAGCTTTTGCTGTCCTGCTGGCCTTAAAGAATCAAGCTGCCACGTTGTAAATTGCCTACAGAGAAGACTACAGAATGGTCTGGCAGAGAGGAGTGGGCAGTCTCTTAGATCTAGTGACCTCCAGCCATAGGAGCAATAAAAACAGAGTGTGAGTCCTACAGCTACAAGGAAATGAATTCTACCAATAACCTGAGTGAACATGGGAGTGAATTCTCCAGTTAAGTCTTCAAATGAGAAGGCAGTCTACTGGCACTTTGCAGCCTAGTAAGACCCTGAAGGAGTAAATCCAGTTACATAATGCCTAGACTCCTGCCCTTAGAAGCAGTGAGATAATAATGTGTTACTTCAAGCCACTAAGCTTTTGGAAAATTTTTATGTAGCATAAATAACATGTTTGCTGTGCTATAAACTCACAAAGAGCTTTAGCTATTAAGGAATCTCCAACCTGATGCTATTTGTTGATTCTAGTTATATTTCTAATAGTGATGACTCTTAATGGCATAAATTGGTTAGCAGTTTGCCCAGCTGCTTCCAACTCTCACTGGAGTGCAAGGGGTGCTCCGCAGAAAGAGAGAGGCAGTGTAACTTCCCTCAGCAAAGCCAAGGGGTCCCAAGGAGAGGTGAGCCTGTTGTCCGCCAACCCAGCCCCTCGGCGAGCGAGAGACAATCAGACGCGACAGGGGTTCAGTCTAAGCAGTTCCGCTTTATTGCCACAAGCTCCCGGCTTATAAAGGGGTTGCGAGGGACTTTCCATAGTTGCACCAATCACATTAAAGGTCAAATCGTCACGTGCCATCATTATAACAGGAGTCTATGGTGATCACGCGCTGTCCACGTGCTTGGAAATCAAGAGAGCCAATCAAAAGTTTTGACAGACAACTTAGGCTGCACCCTCATCTCTTCCGCCAGGTGCCATCTTAGCTCTAAACCACAAAGCTAGCCCTTCTTTTTTAAGGTTTCCCATTTAGCGCCCCACACTGGAGAAAGCATGTGACTCTCACTGGAGAAAGTTTGCAGAAACTGTTTCTCTCAGTAGCATATCTGGATTATATGGCCTTCCACATTTCTTCTGCCCTCAAATAGCTCCTGGCACTTGCAGTTATGACCCTTTTACCACTTCCACTAGGGCCACTAGGGCATAGATCATACCAGAGTCCTTGATTAACCAGACTGACCATATAATTCACTGTCCAAACTAGAACACTCTTAAGAACAAAAGGAGCACTATTAAGAATTAAGCTGGCCTCACACCTGTTAGGATGACCATTACAAAGAAAGAAGAGATAATAAATGTTGACAAGGATGTGGAGAAATGGGAACGCTTGTATACTGTTGGTGGAGATGTAAACTGGTACAACTACCATGTCAAACAGTATGGAGGTTCCTTAAGAAATTAAAAATAGAATGACAATATGATCTATCAAGCCCACCTCTGAAAGAGAAAGTGTTAGTCACTCAGTTGTGTCTGATTCTTTGCAACCCCATGCAATCCACCAGTCTCCTCTCTCCATGGAATTCTCCAGGCAAGAATACCTGAGTAGTTTGCATTCCCTTCTCCAGGGGATCTTCCTGACCCAGGGATTGAGCCCAGGTTTCCTGCATTGCAGACAGATTCTTTACCATCGGAGCCACCAGGGAATCCAAACAAAATAAGTATCTTAAAGCATCATCTGTACTCCTGGGTTCATTGAAGCATTCATTATTCATAATTTCACAATAACCAAGGTGTGGAAATAATCTAAGTATCCATCAAAGGAAGACAAAAGTAATGTATATAATGTAATACTACTTAGTCTTTAAAAAGAAGGAAACCCTGTCATTTGTAACAAAATAAAAAACCTATAATTATTTCATTTTTGCTAAGTGAAATAAGCCATAGAGAGAAAGACAAATACAACATAGTATCACTTATAAGTGGAATATAAAAAATAAATAAATAATTAAAAAATAAAATTTACAGAAATAGAGAATAAAGTAGAGAAATGGTTGCCAGGGGCTGTGGGATAAAAAGGGGAATAGAGAGAGCTTTAGTAAAAGGATATAAACTTTCAGATATATGATGAATGAGGTCTGAGAATCTATTAATAATAGATAACATGGTGATTATTGTTGCTAACACTATATTTTATAATTAAAATTTGGTAAGAGAGTAGAATTCAAATATTCTCACTGAAGAGAGAAAGAGAATGAAACTTGGACATCAAGCATAACTCTGAACTGTTCCAAACAAATCAGTGGCTAAATTAAAAAGATTTACATTACCAAATGCTGCTGAGGATGTGGATCAACTGGAATCTCATAAATAATAGTGGGAATGCAAACTTGTACAAATGCTTTGTAGAACAACTTGGTCATTTTTATATGTTAAACATATACTTTTCATACTACTGAGCATTGCTGCCTCCAAGAGAAGAAAATGTATATTTACACAAACACCTGTATACGAAAATTCATAGCAACTTTATTTACAATAGTGGAAAACTATAAACAACCCAAATTCTATCACCTAGAAGAAAGACTGGCAAACTGTGATATAGTCATAGAATGCAATATTGCTGGGCAATCAAAAGGAACAAACTTTTGATACAAATATCATCATAGATGTGTCTCACAGATTTAATTTTGAGCAAAAAAAATAAGACTTGACAAATTTACTTTATCTGAAACTCAAGAACAGGAAAAACTAAGATAAAGAAAAATATATAAGAACAGGGATTGTCCCTGTAGTAGGACTAGAGGAAATTGTTTCAAAAGAGACATCAAGATACATTCTGATAGGCGGAAATATTGATATTGTAAGAGGGGACTGGTTAAACAGCTCTGCGACTTTGGCAAAATTGCATAGTTGGTATCTACATATTTTAAAGCATGTACATTTCACATCATTTTAAAAAGGAACTATAAAAAGAAAAATATAAAAGATAATCCTGTTTTGAATAGTGTTAATTTTAAAACCACCTGAGGATTTTGTTAGTTGCTCAGTCGTGTCAACTTTTTGTGATTAATGACATTTTAATGTAATACTTGTGCCTTGGAAGAAAAGCTATGACAAACCTAGACAGTGTATTAAAAAATCAAAGACATCATTTTGCTGACAAAGGTCTGTATAGTCAAAGCTGTGGTTTTTCCAGTAGTCATGTATGGATGTGAGAGTTGGACCATAAGGAAGGCTGAGCCCCAAACAATTGATGCTTTTGAGTCCAAGTGTTGAAGAAGACTCTTGAGAGTCCCTTGGATTGCCAGGAGATCCAACCAGTCAATCCTAAAAGAAATCAACCCTGAATATTACTGGGAAAGCCTATACTGAAACTGAAGCTCCAATACTTCCACCACCTGATGCGAAGAGCCAACTCACTAGAAAAGACAGTGATGATGGGAAAGATTGAAGGCAGGAGGAGAAGGGGACAACAGAGTATGAGATGGTTGGATGGCATCACCAACTCAATGGACATGGATTTGAGCAAGTTCTGGGAGACGGTGAAGAATAGGGAAGCCTGGCATGCTGCAGTCCATGGGGTCACAAAGAGTCAGATACAACTGAGTGACTAAACAACAAAATGTAAGGGAAATCACAGTTTCAAAATATTGCCTGTAATTATAGCCACTTCCAAGGGATTATCTTGGCCACCACGAATGACAGTGACCAAATAACACATGTCTACATTAGAAAAAATCTGAATGACTAAGAGGCTGAAAACCATGTCTCACATGAAATCCTGGAAAGAACTGTGTTTCTGTAGGAAATGATTGGAGGAACTAGACTAGCTGTCTTCTGAGATTTGAAAATGAGATATGAAAATAAAGTTATATTCTGTGATGCCCCAGTGGAATAGGACCAACAGATAGGATAAACTAGAGTGCATATGAAGTAGAGTGTTTGACACATAGCAATACTGCAGAGAAACAATTAGCTTGCTGAAGCAGTAAGTTCTCTGTCAGTGGGACTATCAAACAGAAGCTTCAGCTGTTTTTACCCCTGCATGTTTCAGAAAGAATTGGTGCACTGAAGGGAAACTAGTGTACTCTGTTTTTAAGATATCATGATTCTGTGCTGTTAAAGCTTGAAATCTTAGATTTCATGGGTTTTGGATCTTAATGGGATTCAAATGTGATGTATGATGCACATTAATCAGTATCAGTAGGGTAAAATAGTACTGTTTCATTATCGTTTTCTTGGCAATGATTTTCACTACAAATGTAAAGTGTGTCTTTAAGACAGACCAAATCTCCTGGTCTGTGTAGTGGTAGAGTCTCCATATAACTGCAGATAATTTATCATAGCCCTTGAAACAACAATCAGAATAATTGCATCCTGAGTAATCTTGTACTCACACTTTCTATTTTTGTTTGTTACTGGTTTTCTTGCTGTTTTGACAAAACAAAAACAGAGCTGAAGTGTTTCTAAAACGTGTTTATCCTAATAGAACAATGGGAATACCATACATTTTCCAACCCTAGAAGACTTTAAGAGGAAGTATTACTTAAATCCAATGTAGAATTATCTTTACAGCACAGCTGAGTTGTTATTTTTTTTTCCCTCAAATTTCAGGCCACTGGATGGGAATTATTAGGCCCAATAATGTATCTTCTCACATCAATTTCTACATGATAGAGAATAATGTTGTAATGTAGTCCATATTGAATATGAAATTGTATATTTAAGCATTTTGCAAATAGAGCTAATAAATAGATCTGGAGGTGATGGAATCCCAGCAGAGATATTTAAAATATTAAAGATGATGCTGTTTAAGTGCTGCACTCCAACAGACATAGAGAATAGACTTATGGGCACAGGGGCAGGGGAGGAGGAAGAAGGTGAGATGTATGGAGAGAATAACCTGGAAACTTACAATACCATATGTAAAACAGATAGACAATGGGAGTTTGCTGTATGACTCAGGGAATTCAAGCAGGTTCTCTGTGACATTCTAGAAGGGTGGGATGGGGAAGGAGAAAGAAGGGAAGTTTGGCAGGGAGGGGATTTGGGTGCACCTATGGCTGATTCTTGTTGATGTTTGACAGAAAACCACAAAATTCTGTAAAGCAATTATCTTCCAATTAAAAAACAAACTTTAAAAAAGTGCTGTACTCAATATATCAGCAAATTTTAAAAAGTTAGCAGTGGTCACAGGACTGAAAAAGGTCAGTTTTTCATTCCAGTCACAAAGAAGGGCAGTGCAAAAATGTTCAAACTACCACACACCTGAGCTCATATTACGTGCTAGTAAGGTTATACTTAAAATCTTTCAAGCTAGGCTTCAGCAGTATGTGAACTGAGAATTTCCAGATGTACAAGCTGGATTTAGAAAAAGCAGAGGAACCAGAGATCAAACTGCCAACATTCATTGGATCATACAGAAACCAAGGATTTCTAGAAAAATTCATTGACTACAAAAAAGTCTTTGACTGTGTGGCTCACAACAAGCTGTGGAAAACTCTTAAAGAGATAGAAATACCAGACCACCTTACTTGCCTCCTGAGAAACCTCCTCACGGGTCAAGAAACAACAGTTAGAATTTTACCTGGAACTGCAGAGTGTTCAAAATTGGGAAAGGCATACCACAAGGCTGTATATTGTCACCCTGCTTGTTTAACTTATATGCAAAGTAAATTACGCAAAATATCTGACTGGATGAATCCCAAGCAGGAATCAAGATTGCCCAGAGAAATATCAACAACCTCAGATATGCAGATGATGCCACTCTCATGGCAGAAAGTAGGAAGAACTAAAGAGCCTCTTGATAAGAGTGAAAGAAGAGGATGAAAAGCTGGCTTAAAACTCAATATTCAGAAAACTAAGATCATGGCCTCCAGTCCCATCACTTTATGGCAAATAGAAGGGGGAAAAGTGGAAACAGTGACAAATTTTATTTTCTTGAGCTCCAAAATCACTGTGGATGGTGACTGCAGCCATGAAATTAAAAGGTGTTTACTCCTTGGAAGGAAAGCTATAACAAACCCAGACAATATATTAAAAAGCAAAGATGTCACTTTGCCAACAAAGATCTGTATAGTCAAAGCTATGGTTTCTCCAGTAATCATGTGTGGATATGAGTTGGAATATAAAGAAGGCTGACCATTGAAGAACTGATGCTTTCAAATTGTGCTAGAGAAGAATCTTGAGTCTCTTGGACTGCAAGGAGATCAAACCAGCCAATCCTAAAGAAAATCAACCTTGAATATTCATGGGAAGGACAGATGCTGAAGCTGAAGCTCCAATACTTTGGCCACCTGATGCAAAGAACCGACTCTTTGGAAAAGACCCTGATACTTTGCAAGACTGAAGGCAAAAGGAGGAGGTGGTGGAGGATGAGATGGGATAGCATCACCAACTCAGTGCACATGAATTTGAGCAAAGTCTGGGAGATAGTGATGGACAGGGAAGCCTGGAGTGGTGCACTCATGGGGTTTCAAAGAGTCCAACATGATTTTGTGATCTGAAGATTGATTTTTGTATATAATTCAATTTATGAGCTGTGTCCCTTCTACAGTCTTCTCTCTTCTTTCACTTTCCTTCTTTTATTCTTCTTGATATTAACCATGCCAGTGTGATTGTTAGAAACTCCTCAACAAGAAGGGTAGAGGCTAAAGAAAAGGAGAGCTTTGAAAATCAGTTCAATGTTGCCCTCATAAAATTTTAGTGAAGACATTGAAATTACTGGTTGAAGGTTTCATGTCTCTAAACAGACTTTCCTCCATTAGTTGGTATAATTAAGAGCTGCCTATGTCTGAGTTCCATGAACTACTTAGAAACTGATGTTTCTTTGCACCTGAATATTCCCCTCAAATTTCCATGAAAATATTTTAAGCTGTTACCATGAGTGAAAAATTTTCTTAGATTCTGCTTAAAGTGCAATATTCTTCAGCTCTATTTGCCTTATAACAGTTGATAGATTGGAACTTTAAAAATTACCTCTATAAAACTACTCATTCAGGGGGAAAAAAAATGGAAGGAGATGGAAAAGAAAAAGAGTTAAATTTCACCATCAGCAATTAGATCTTAGATTTGAAGTAAAGACAAACTTTCGGCGTGACAAATAGTGGATAAACTTTAGGAAAAATCTAGGGAAAGAAAGGAGTTTTCTTATAAACCTTATATAAACACAGGGCACATTCTTCTTTAATGGGATGTTTTTATTGTGGCTTTACTGGAAGGCAAGGAAACCACAGCTCCTTCTAAACTCAGTGGTCCTATGCAAATTATTCTAAGCTTCTTTTCTTGAAAAAACTTGACTGCACATGATTCCCTGCATTTGTAAAACCTTCCCGACATTGCTGATGAATCCTCACATGCATGATAGTGTAAAAGAAACCACCTTTTGTTTAGACTCAAGAAAGATTGCCATCAAATTCCACCATGCTATTTCAAACAGGATTTCCATAAGAGCTACTGGGAAGGAGTGGTGATTATACCACAGAAAAAAAACATATAAGTAAGAACTGCAAAAAATCAGCTTTCAAAATCTAAAATAATCTCCAAATAGAGCAGCAGTTTAGTTATAACACACTAAAGGTACATTGATTTATATTCCACTATTATGAAGTTTATAATGATTACTTGACAGGTAGAGCTGAAAAAAAATTGCCATGTAATTAGGTAGTATAAACAATATGGCTGGGATAAATCAAGTGTGTGAATTAATTTTAAAATATTAACAAGGAGGCAAATGATATTGACCAATTTCAAAGGCATCTAGTACTCGGTCAACTCAAACATTAGCTTGCAATCTTCCCTCTCCAAATAATCTTCCCTTCCCTCCCTTGGTTCTTTTTCCGTTTTCTCAGTTTTATTAAATCAAACCACCATCCATCATTTTCCAAGACACATCATTTTCAACATCCCTATTACTCCCCATTTCAAACCCTTTAACAAATCCTTCCTATTTTATGTACTAAACAGCTCTCATGCCTGTCTATGTCTCCCCATTGCTACTACCACCACCATCAGCCTAGTTCAACTACTCTCTTAGCCTATATTTCCACAATAATTTCCTAACTTCTTTCCAATCTTTTTTTCCCCTTGCAATAGCAGAAATTGACTTTCAAAATGTCATTTACAACCTATACTCAAATTCTTCACTAATTTCTTATTTCTCCTAAGATAAATGTAGTGTTCTTTAAAGTCACCCGCAAGACTTGGCAGTCCAGCCCTGCCTCCATCTTCATTCTCTACCTGAAAACACTTTCCTTGAATTTTGGGTGCAGAGGACTATTCATCCCCTGCTCATGTGTTTCCTTGTGAAGGGCGATGCTCTGTGAGTAACACTCCATCCTTTTGTGCCAATCCTATTCTTTCTGATCTCCGTCTGTCTGCTGCCTCTGCATCTCTTGACTGGTTCTGTGGAAAAGAAAAAGACAAGCTACCAATGTTAAGCCTCTAACATGGAAGCATAAAGTTCGTTTTTCTCACACTCCAGCTTTCTCTCCTGCTGTCGATCTTTATTCATGCTGTTCCTTCTGCCCTGGAGATCTTTCCTTTCTCGTACCACTTCTCATACTGCAGTTCAAGTTTTCCTTTCTCCCTTTCACTGAGGTAAACCTTCCTTTATGTCCTCTCTCAACAGAGTTAAATTTACCACCATAGCAAGTTCACAAGATTTTTTTTTCTTTATGACAGTTTGAGTGATATCCATTTCTTTCACTATTTAAAAACCCTCTGAGGTCAGGGACTACCTAGTTTTGTTCCCTACTGAATTCCTACTTCCTAACACAATATCCCTCAAACATCTGTGGATTGGCTGAATGAGTGGATAAATGTCAGATAATCTTGGAAGATAATTGAAATGATAATAAAAATCCAAATTTGATATCAGTATGTACCATTTGCATCCTATGACTATGTACACCATAAAGTTTATCAAATAAGTAGAACTCTAAAGTTGGAAGGAAGTTTTGGTGAATTTATCCTCATCAAATGTTTCATAATTTGGACATTTTCAATTTAGTATACATTTCTCCCTAGACACACTATATTATATGGGCAAGGTTCTACTTTATGTAAATAATTAAATATGAGGAATGTCAAAGAAGAGGACTAGGGAGTAATTCATCAATTGATTCATAAAATATTTGCTAAATGCCTATCTTACATTTGGACAAATTGCTTAACTTCTGACAGGTGAGCTTCGTTTCTTTAAACATGAAGATAATGTCTATCATAGGGCTACCATTAGGATTAAATAAGACAAAGTATGTGAAATTGTCCTGCATATCACCTGCTCAATATGGGATCTCAGTGGTGATTTTTATATTTACTAAATACTCTTAAATACTGAACATCATTTTATTTCTATAATAATAAAAAAACAAAGTAATTATGTTTATCTCTAATTTTTAGATCAAAAACTTCAGAGAGTTTAAGGGACTTATCAAATGTTGCCCAGAAATTAGCAACAGAATCTGTAATAAAAAGTGAGATCTCCTAATTTCTATTCCACTGTACAATTATTTTTAACAAGGAATAGGTAGTCAGAACCTAAAATGGTAAAAGTTATGTCTCATCAGTGTTCAGAGAGGGATGTTGCTTTTTAGTAACTATGGAAATAAACTTTGGGTGGGCCTGATGAACTATTTTGACATTTACAACCAGTTAAGATAACATCTTTTTTGCAGGCTTGAAAGATTTCCAAGTAAAATAGTCTCTGCAATTAAACAGAATGAAAACAAATAAACTAAAACAGTAACTGCATCCCATTTCAGAAACAGAAGATTGAGGTAAGAAATGAAATTTACTAACATATTGCCTTTAATTTTTTCTTTTCCTATTCATATTTTGAAATATTCTCCTTCTTTACTTGCAATAATTTACTTCATATATTCTAAGTACATTATGACTCCTCTCCCTGAATGACCTTTGCCTGTCCAGACACACCACATATAGATCCTTAAAATTATGACCCACTCCTTTCCTACTTTTGCATTACCCAGATGTCTTCATCATTTTCTCCAATTCTCATTGACATCTCTGCCCCCTTGACAGTGAGACTTCCTTGTATGTATTTGCTTAATTTATGTGTGTTTTACACAGTGTTCATTGCCAAGACATTTGGTTCCTTCCAGTCATCAAAAAAAATAGAAAAAAAAGTGTATTCATTTTCCAATGAAAAATATTTAAATGGTTAAATAAATTGAAATTCTTCATTATTTTTGTTCCCTTTATCCTAATCTGGTCTACCATCATCTAACATCTTCATGTCTTCATTTCTGCCCTCCATTCTCAGATATTTACTGAATATTATCTCTGCTGCTCCAGACCCTTACATCCTTGGGATGGTAAATGCAAATATGATAAATAGATAATAGACAGATAGATAGCTATGCAAATTTTGAGATAGACATGTACACATTGCATATTAAAAATGAATAACCAACAAGGACCTACTGTATAGCACATGGAAATCTGCTTAATGTTATGTGGCAAACTGGATGGGAGAGGAGTTTGGGGGAGAATAAATGCATGTGTATGTACGGCCAAGTCCTTTTGCTATTCACTTGAAACAATCATGACATTGTTAATCAGCTATACCCCAAAACAAAATAAAAAGTTTAAAAAAAGTGCAAGCTATTGTATCAATATTTCTTTCTCTAATGACCCTTAGGCAGTATCTACTGGGCTGAACCATATGAAATTGCCAATATTCAACTTTTTATAACCACAAAAATAGCCTTGTCATATTGTTCAATCTAATAAAAGCAGTAAAACCATTGATCAAAATGTGAGAAATGTCTCCCAGCTACACCCAGATGTTTTGTCATGTTTGAATGATTTTACTTCTTAAATGAATTAATGGAATTGACCTGATTGGGTCTTTTGTAGAAGCATTCTAATTTAAGTAAATTTTTGTTTCAATGCCACTTTACTAACATATGGATTGTAGATGATATAAAGTCAAAGGACAGTGACCCCCTAACTGGCCACCCCGTCAGCGCTCTCCCCAGGGAGAAAGGCACAGGGAGGAATTCTATCTGGCTTCTGACCCCCATACTCCCTCCCTGGGTCCTCCACAACTGTTCTGCCACCTCCTTCTTTCTCTCTGCCTGTGCTCCAAGGCAAGCTTAAGTAAATGTTTTGCTTTTTTTTTTTTTTTTCCAGAGCCAGGCAACATTTATCCTAACCAACATTTACCCAAATCGATACATTTTAATTGAAACTAATGGCAGTTAGCTTAAACCAACAGATTTTTCTCTGGCCTAAGTACATTAAATCAATGTATTTCTCAAAATTGCTATATCTTATGTAAAACAATGCATTTTCATTTTATTCAGGACACATTTTTATTTCATTCTAATCTGCCAAGTTAAAGAGTCAGACTGAAGTAATAGATTTCTTTTTTTACACTAGCCCTAAGATCTTGAATGAAAGAAATATATTAATCATTCAGATATATGAATTCAATTTCATTTGGTCTGATGTAACAGACATTTATTGAGCATCTACTGTTTGTGAGATACTGTGTTTGACACTCCAGGGGGTACGAAGTGATTAAGACAGAGTTTCCACTGATAAAGGTTCATAATTTAGTGGTGTATACTTCGAGGGACAGAATTAATTATAACCTAAGACAAACACCTAGGTAAATGTAACGGAGAAAGATATTAACTGATGGAGGAATTCAGAAGGAGATGCAAAAGAAGTTTCATTTAAGCTCATCTTTGAACGATGGAAACCAGAAGTGGCAAAAACATGCTAGACAGATTGGATAGATGGAACAAGATATTTACTAAGTAATACCAGCTACTGTAACTAAATATACGTCTTAAATTTTTAGGAGCTTAACAAAATAGAAATTAATTTCTCACACACAATATAATCTATAGTAACTATTCCTGATCAGAAGTTCACTATTTTTTAACTTGACGTTTCTAAAATGAAGGGTCCTCCCAACTGGTGACTTCAGCATCCCCTGGGACTTCAAGGGCTCTGCATGCAGAAGTGGAAGGGGAAAGAGCTTGGAGAAGACACATCTTCTAACAGCTTTAGCCGAGAAGTGATACCCAACACTTCTGCTTATGTTCCATGGGTAAACACTGGTCTCACATTGTATCTTGATGCAGACGGACCAGGAGATATTGATCTTATCTGGGAAGCAACATCCTAGTGATAACTACAAACTGTGCAAGGAACAATATGAGCTTAAGTGGACACCAGCTTCTTTGTCACGGTCAAAGACACAGATGAGAAATATAGAGGGTTAGGAACATGGCCTAAAAGGTAGATGATTACTATTTTAGAAGGAAAGCAAGGCCAGAGTATGAAGAGCTGTCTACACTATCCTGGGGCGTTAAATCTGCACACAAATGGGAGTCACTGAGCGGGATTCATGTTCTTATAAAAGAGACCCCACAGAGCTCCCTCCTGCCTTCCCCATGTGCGGTAACAGTGTGAAGTCATCAGTCTGCAGACTGGAACAGGGGCTTCTCCAGTCCCTAACTATGCTGGCACCCCGATCTTGAAATTCGGAACTTTGAGATTTAAGTGTCTATTATTTATAAGCTACCCTTTCTGTGGTAATTTGTTATAGGAGCCCTAAAGGACTAAATCGACTTCTATTTGAATTTTTCATCAGTAAAATGGATTAAGCAGTACCTCTTTCACAGCAATTTCTTCTGTGACTTACTTCTGGATTACCCAAAAAGACAATGAGGTGATCTTCTATAACCATTTCTTTTAAAATGAAAATATATATTTATATCACTTAGGTTATACAAACTCAAGAACAATGCTGTGCTGTGCTTTGTCCCTCAGTCGAGTCCGACTCTTTGTGACCTCATGGACTGTAGCCCGCCAGGCTCCTCTGTCCGTGGGATTCTCCAGGCAAGAATACTGGAGTCGGTTGCCATACCCTCCTTCAGGGGATCTTCCCAACCCAGGAATCGAACCCAGGTATCCCACATAGCAAGTGGATTATTTACCGTCTGAGCCAACAGGGAAGCCCAAGAATACTGGAGTGGGTAGCCTATCCGTTCTCCAGGGGATCTTCCTGACCCAGGAATTCCAGGGTCTCCTGCATTTCAGCTGATTCTTTACCAGCTGAGCTATGAGATAATAATGTAGCCATCATTTGTTAAGGATCTACTGTATGCTGGATGTGTTGTATACATTCTAATCCTTGCATAGACATAGAGGATAAATGTATGAACACCAAAGGAGGAAAGGGGCAGTGGGATTAATTGAGAGATTGAGACACTATTGATGTGCCTGTGTGATCAGTCACTTCAGTTGTGTCCAGCTGTTTGCAACTCTATGGACTGTAGCCTGCCAGTCTCCTCTGTTCATGGGATTCTCCAAGCAAGCATACTGGAGTGGGTTGCCATGCCCTCCTCCAGGGGATCTCCCTGACCCAGGGATCAAACCCACGTTGTGTATAAAATAGGTAACTAATGAGAGCCTACTATATAACTCAGGGAACTCTACTCAGGGTTCTGTGGTAAACTAAATGGGAAGGAAATCCAAAATAGAAGGGGCATATATATATATATATATATATATATATATATCTGATTCACTTTACTGTACTGCAGAAACTAACACAACATTATAAAGCAACTATACTCCAATAAAAAATTAACTTCAAAAACCACCCCACTTTGAGATTTCTTTCACTTAATGGTTTGGCCTTCTGATAGCCTTCTCTGCCCTCTTCATTTTTTGACTGAATTTCAACAGTATCCTTGTGACGTGAATAAACCACAAAATTGTTCTGTTTTCAAGAAGGTGCACCTGTATTGCATTGGGTAAAGCTGGCAATTGCCTGCCTAATTGGGCACATGATTGTATTCTGCCAACATATCAGCATTTCCAGCAGGTAAGACCTATGAGAAAAGAAATTAACTCTTACTCTGGCATGAGCCACCATGCAATCTTTTGGCTGTAGGCTGGGGATCATGGCCATCTCTTTGAGCACTCAATTATACATGCAAGATTATTTGTTGCTTGATTGCTTACCTAAAATTTATTCATGAAGTTACTTGTATAGTTATGATTTATTGAAAATCACCAGGCTTACAAAGCTCTGTATCTGCATTTTCTTTCTGTCCCAAGGGAAAATATGATATTTTGTTGTTGTTGTTTAGTCACTAAGTCATGTCCAACTCTTTTGTGACCCCATGAACTGTAGCTTGCCAGGTTCCTCTGTTCATGGGACTTTCCAGGCAAGAATACTGGAGTGGGTTGCCATTTCCTTCTCAAGGGGATCTTCCAAACTCACGGATCCAACCAGGTCTCCTGCATTGGCAGGTCTGATTCTTTACCACTGAGCCATCTGGGAGGCCAAAAATGTGATATTTACATTGGTCATAAGAATATGTATATTTATTTATTCATAAAAAGCATGACATTCGATAACAATGAGAAAAATCCCCTTTGCTCTCACATGTGTGCATGCTCAGTCATTCAGCCGTGTCTGACTTTTGCTACCCCATGGATTGTAGTCTACCAGGCTTCTCTGTCCACAGGATTCCCCAAGCAAGAATGCTGGAATCGGTTGCCATTTCATCCTTCAGGGGATCTTCCAAACAGAGGGATTGAAACTGCATCTCCTGCTCTGGCAAGTTCATTCTTTACCACTGTGCCACAGAGGAAGCCCTTCACTCTCACTCCCCGATGTGATTCCTGATAGTGTTCCCACTTTGCCAAAAGGAAACCTTTCCCATCTTTGCTTAGTGCCTCAGTTCAGTTCAGTCAGTTCACTTGCTCAGTCGTATCCGACTCTGCGACCCCATGAATCACAGCACGCCAGGCCTCCCTGTCCATCACCATCTCCTGGAGGTCACTCAGACTCATGTCCATTGAGTCCGTGATGCCATCCAGTCATCTCATCCTTGGTCATCCCCTTCTCCTCCTGCCCCCAATCCCGCCCAGCATGAGGGTCTTTTCCAATGAGTCAACTCTTCGCATGTGGTGGCCAAAGTACTGGAGTTTCAGCTTCAACATCAGTCCTTCCAATGAACACCCAGGACTGATCTCCTTTAAAATGGACTGGTTGGATCTCCTTACAGTCCAAGGGACTCTCAAGAGTCTTCTCCAACAGTACAGTTCAAAAGCATCAATTCTTCAGTGCTTAGCTTTCTTCACAGTCCAACTCTCACATCCATACATGACCACTGGAAAAACCATAGCCTTGACTAGGCGGAACTTTGTTGGGAAGTAATGTGTCTACTTTTTAATATGCTAACTAGGTTGGTCATAACCCTCCTTCCAAGGAGTAAGCGTAATTTCATGGCTGCAATCACCATCTGCAGAGATTTTGGAGCTCCCCAAAATAAAGTCTGACACTGTTTCCACTGTTTCCCCATCTATTTCCCATGAAGCGATGGGACCATATGCCATGATCTTAGTTTTCTGAATGTTGAGCTTTAAGCCAACTTTTTCACTCTCCTTTTTCATTTTCATCAAGAGGCTTTTTAGTTTCTCTTCACTTTCTGCTGTAAGAGTGGTGTCATCTGCATATCTGAGGTTATTGATATTTCTCCCGACAATCTTGATTCCAGCTTGTGCTTCTCCAGCCCAGCGTTTCTCATGATGTACTCTGCATATAAGGTAAATAAGCAAGGTGACAATATACAGCCTTGGCATACTCCTTTTCCTATGTGAAACCAGTCTGTTGTTCCATGTCCAGTTCTAACTTGCTTCCTGACCTGCATATAGGTTTCTCAAGAGGCAGGTCAGGTGGTCTGGTATTCCCATCTCTTTCAGAATTTTCCACAGTTTATTGTGATCCACATAGTCAAAGGCTTTGGCATAGTTAATAAAGGAGAAATAAATTTTTTCTGGAACTCTCTTGCTTTTTCCATGATCCAGCAGATGTTGGCAATTTGATCTCTGGTTCCTCTGCGTTTTCTGAAACCAGCTTGAACATTTGGAAGTTCACGATTCACATACTGCTGAAGCCTGGCTTGGAGAATTTTGAACATTACTAGCGTATGTGATGAGTGCAATTGAGCAGTAGTTTGAGCATTTTTTGGCATAGCCTTTCTTTGGGATTGGAATGAAAACTGACCTTTTCCAGTACTGTGGCCACTGCTGAGTTTTCCAAATTTGCTGGCATATTGAATGCAGCACTTTCACAGCATCATCTTTCAGGATTTGAAATAGCTCAACTGGAATTCCATCACCTCCACTAGCTTTGTTCATAGTGATGCTTTCTAAGGCCCACTTGACTTCACATTCCAAGATGTCTGGCTCTAGGTGAGTGATTACACCATCGCGATGATCTGGGTTGTGAAGATCTTTTTTGTACGGTTCTTCTGTGTATTCTTGCCACCTCTTCTTAATATCTTCTTCTTCTGTTAGGTCCACACCATTTCTGTCTTTTATCAAGCCCTCTTTGCATGAAATATTCTCTTGATGTCTCTAATTTTCTTGAAGAGATCTCTAGTCTTTCCCATTCTGTTCTTTTCCTCTATTTCTTTGTATTGATCTCTGAGGAAGGCTTTCTTATCTCTCCTTGCTATTCTTTGGAACTGTGCATTTAGATGTTTATATCTTTCCTTTTCTCCTTTGCTTTTCACCTCTCTTCTTTTCACAGCTATTTGTAAGGCCTCCTCAGACAGCCATTTTGCTTTTTGGCATTTCTTTTCCATGGGGATGGTCTTGATCCCTGTCTCCTGTACAATGTCACAAACCTCCATCTATAGTTCATCAGGCATTCTGTCTATCAGATCCAGTCCCTTAAATCTATTTTTCACTTCCACTGTATAATCATAAGGGATGTGATTTAGGTCATACCTGAATGGTCTAGTGGTTTTCCCTACTTTCTTTAATTTAAGTCTGAATTTAGCAATAAGAAGTTCATGATCTGAGCCACAGTCAGCTCCTGGTCTTGTTTTTGCTGACTATATAGAGCTTCTCCGTCTTTGGCTGCAAAGAATATAATCAATCTGATTTCGGTGTTGACCATCTGATGATGTCCATGTGTAGAGTCTTCTCTTGTGTTGTTGGAAGAGGGTGTTTGCTATGACCAGTGTGTTCTCTTGGCAAAACTCTATTAGACTTGCCCTGCTTCATTCCATATTCCAAGGCCAAATTTGCCTGTTACTCCAGGTGTTTCTTGACTTCCTACTTTTGCATTCCAGTCCCCTATAATGAAAAGGACATCTTTTTTGGGTGTTAGTTCTAAAACGTCTTGAAGGTCTTCATAGAACCGTTCACCTTCAGCTTCTTCAGCGTTACTGGTTTGGGCATAGGCTTGGATTACTGTGATATTGAATGGTTTGCCTTGGAAATGAACAGAGATCATTCTGTCATTTTTGAGATTGCATCCAAGTACTGCATTTCAGACTCTTTTGTTGACCATGATGGCTACTCCATTTCTCCTAAGGGATTCCTGCCCACAGTTGTAGATATAATGGTCATCTGAGTTAAATTCACCCATTCCAGTCCATTTTAGTTCACTGATTTCTAGAATGTCGGCATTCACTCTTGCCAAATCTTGTTTGACCCCTTCCAATTTGTCTTGATTCATGGACCTAACATTCCAGGTTCCTATGCAATACTGTTCTTTACAGCATCAGACCTTGCTTCTATCACCATTCACATCTGCTTAGTGGCTCAGTCCTGTCCAATTCTTGGCCCATGGACTATAGCCCGCCAGGCACCTCTGTCCTGGGTATTCTTCAGGTAGGAATACTGCAGTGGGTCACCAAAGCCCTCATTTAGGGGATCTTCCCAACCCAGGGGTCAAACTCAGGTCTCCTGCATTGCAAGAGGATTCTTTACTGCCTGAGCCACCAGGGACCCTCTCGCAATATGATTAGGAAGATGAGTTCTTCCTATTTCTTGTTTCTGAAAAAGGAGGCTACTGGGCCTTTTGTTCACTCTTATGGTGATTATGGTGCCTGCAAACACAGATACTCTATCTTCAGCCATCAAGTCCTAAGAGGCTGCTGCTGTGGCATTTATTAAAGGCTGAGAAACTCAGCAGAAGATCCATTGACTTGATTCTTTTATGTGAATCTCAAAATATAAGTATTAGTCTTGGGGCATTAGCTGTAAAATTTTTAAAATCTATCCCTATATATTATTCTTGCTAATATTTTACATATATATGGAAGTACTATACTAAATCTGAATGTTGGAACTGAGTACTTTGGCCACCTCATGCGAAGAGTTGACTCATTGGAAAAGACTCTGATGCTGGGAGGGATTGGGGGCAGCAGGAGAAGGGGACAACCGAGGATGAGATGACTGGATGGCATCACTGACTCGATGGACATGAGTCTGAGTGAACTCTGGGAGTTGGTGATGGACAGGGAAGCCTGGCGTGCTGCAATTCATGGGGTTGCAAAGAGTTGGACACGACTGAGCGACTGAACTGAAGTGAACTGAACCCTGGATCTAAGTCTTTATTCTACCATTTATTGATCATGTGACCAAGAATAAACAGTAAACCTCTTCAGCTTCAGCTGTCTCCTCTGTATAGAAAGGATTAATAGCATTGATTTGATGATTAAGCACAGAACATTTGTAGAGTGTCTACTACAACGCCAGCCATCTAATAGTCTTTACAATGTTGGTATTAATCTGTACAAACATAAGGCATATGTTTAATGATTGTGTACTAAGATTTATGTCACACATAAAAATAGAACAGAAAATTGAGTGGGATTTTTCCTTTTTCCTAGGCTTAGTGCTTGAGGTCCAAAGCTGAAGAAAAATTGGTATTGAGTCCCCTACATGCAAAAGAGAACTTGTAACAACTCTGTCCTGTCCTAACAGCTCCTTCTGTGTCTTACTTTAAGGAAGCAAAACTGGCCCTGCCACCAGCTGCCAAAACCAGAATGCTCCACAATTCACTTCTAGTTAAAAAATAATACTGGGAAGAGGAAAAGTTAGTTGACACCCTGGGGAAGGTAGTGTCTAAGGTTTGAAAGGAATTGTCCTTCCACTCCTTTGCAAATCTAACTCATGGTGGTAGGAAGAACCTCTTCTCAGAGGCTGGTGTTGTCTGAAAGGAGGAAGGACTCACATCTCTGTTTCCTGTTAGGTGATTGATTAACTAGCATAAAACAGTTGTTGAAAGAGAATGATTTGCATTTTCTGAATCTTAGGGGCTTACAAGAGCACTGATACTGAGGTCTGGTTATTGTCTGGAGATTTCTGAAGGTGAGAAATGCTTTTGACAATATGGCAAAAAGGAATCTCAATGTAGTATGCCCAGGAATAAGATGGGGGCAGTTTTTTACCCAACCCCATTTTCTGCAGCCCTCAAAGACTTTTGATAAAGAAAACAGGGATAGACATATATGCAGTATTGATGCTATGTATAAAATAGGTAACTACTGAGAATTGATTGCATATCACAGGAAACTCAATCCTCTGTGGCGACCTAAATGGGTAGGAAATCCAAAAAAGAAGGGGTGTGTGTGTGTGTGTGTGTGTGTGTGT
>NW_024070187.1:42210735-42212068 GCF_014754425.2 Oryx dammah | reverse complement strand
TTCACTTAGCTTTACAGTACAAACTAACACAATGTTGTAAAGCAACTGTACTCTAATAATAATTTAACAAAGAAAAAGAGAAAACAACTATTTTGGATTCCAAAGAGTCCAGTGCCCTGAGGTAGAAGCAGATACCCTGAGCTGTCCAAATGTTCAAAATTTAGAGAACATGTTAGAGGCATGAGTTGCTGGTAAGAGCTGGAGAGAGGCAGGAATTTCATCTCTACATGCACCCCAATAATAGAAAGTCTCAGATTACAGCTGACCACTGCTGTAGTAAAATACACACACTCTTCATGTGGAGACCAATACACTGGCAGAGACACCAACAATGAATACAAGGAACTAAGCCAGAATGAAATTAGGGAAACTTTCCTGCAACCAAGTCTGAGAAAATGATTTCTTTCTCATTTATTCCCCTGGCCATTCCTCATTCCTAAGGCTTTGAAAAGGGGCAGTTGCTTTAGAACAGAATGAAGAAGGAAAATAAAGGCCCATCCCCAAATCAGATCTCTTTGAAAAGTAAGTGTGTATTAAGTGATTAAAATGATAATAAAAAAGCAGTTATTATATTAATAGCTAATCCATATTTCTTTTACTCTATTCCAGGCAATATTCCTCCTCCACCTATAGAAGAGCTGTATAATGTAGGTTATTTTATTATCTCCATTTGCTTGCTAAGGAGATGAAGCCCATTTGAGTTTGAGTGACTTACTCAAGGAACCAAAACTAGTAGCTGGTGGTTCTGTGACTGAAAGCAATAGAATATGGCACCTGCATCTGCACTCCTAGACATGAGTTCACAATTGTATCAGGACTGAAATTTTAATAATAAAAATGTACACACGTTTTTACTGAAGGATGTGAGAAGAGAATACGACAGAGTAAGTGTGAAGACAGATCCTGGAAAAGAATAGAAGCATCTCATAGTTATACCTTAATGAGTTAAAACTGCTCAATAAACTATCATGCTTTTAAAAGCATAGGAAAATATATAGAGATGATATATGATATACATGCATTTTATATGAATATATGTGTGTGTGTGTGTGTGTGTATACACACAGTGATAGTGGTTTAGTCACTAAGTCATGTCTGACTCTTGAGATCCCATGAACTGTAGCCTACCAGGCTCCTCTGTCCATAGGATTTTCCAGGTAAGAATACTGGAGTGGCTAGCCATTACCTTCTCCAGGATATCTTCTCAGCCCAGGGATCGAGCCTAGGTCTTCTGCACTGCAGGCAGATTCTTTATAGACTGAGCTACCAGGGAAGCACCTTATATGTGTGTGTGTGTGTGTGTGTGTGTGTGTGTGTGTGTGTGTGTGTGTGT